>NC_060193.1:60596810-60721810 GCF_021184085.1 Oncorhynchus gorbuscha
TACACACACACACACACACACACACACACACACACACACACACACACACACACACACACACACACACACACACACACACACACACACACACACAAACACACACCTCGTGTCACTTCTGAAGCGTATGTGAATGCCTGGCGAGTGGACCATGGTTGCATCCCAAATGGCACCCTATTCCCTACATGGTGCCCTACTTTTAACCAGAGCTCTATGGGCCCTGGTCTAAAGTAGTGCATTACATAGGGAATAGGGCGTCATGTTGGGACCGAGTTTGGCAGTGTGAAAGGGGACAGGGTTTTTATTTTTACCCCGTCTACCAGCAGCAGCAGATGCTCCCAATTACCCAGAGACCCTGCTGCCTCTGATGATGGACTTTAAAGAGAGATAACATATCACTGCTTCAGTGGACAGGAAGTTTGTGTTGCACTAATTAAACTTCTGCAGAGTTAAAAGCAACCCAGCAACCCAGTAATGAGAAGTTCCCATCAGCAGATGGAGGAGGGGGCTTCTAGCTAGACCTGCTTAGACCTACTTTCATTATCCTCCCTCTGAGAGGAAAGGCCTTCTGATAATTAACAGTCCAAGTCTCTAGGTGAGCGAGGAGAGACTGGTGAGAGAGGTCTGAAGTCCAGGAGGTGTGTGGCATGTGGACAGCAGCACAGGACTGTTGATTGGGGGTGGGGGGTGTATCGTATATGTGGTCCTTCAAAACAAATATATGTGAAGTCTTGAGTATGTGTCTCATAGCAATTCATTCCCTTCCTTCCTGTGGTTGATTTCCCCTGTATGGCCTTTGCATAGAGATGCATTCTAATATGTTGTTGTTGCATTTCTATTGGCCCCTCTGTGGTCTCCTCCTATAGGCCGGAGCAGTGAAAGACTACATAAAGATGATGCTGGAGACTGAGAAGTTAAAGTTCCTGGTGTTTGCTCATCACCTGACCATGCTACAGGCATGTACCGAGGCTGTCATCGAAGCCAAGGTAACGGTTGTTCACTCATCACAACTAATGGACACGCACACCTCTCCCACTGTTCAGCAGCCCCTCTGTCACATATTCCCCACTAAGGGGCCATCTCTGTCCCTCTCCCTGACACAGCACACAGATGTGCCCTCAGGCACTTTCCCAGACCTGTCAAACTATTATGGAGATTGTTCCATACCTGTCTTCAAATCCTAAACCACTTAAAGGTTGAGGAAGTTACTCTAGAAGGTAGCACATTCAGTACTTACCAACAACTGCTGCAAATTCCACTAAAACTACATCACATATTGAAGTTGACATTTCTTGCATTGTCTAACAACACTGTCATGAATCTAGGAAAGTTGTGTGGTTCAGAGTGCAGTATTTTTTGTTGTTTTATAGTGAAACATGTTTGCTAGCTAAGGGCTTTGAAGAAAATAAGATTTCAGCTAATAGGAAAAAGTATCTAACAAAATAACTAGACTGAACAAAACTATAAAGCAACATGCAGCAATTTCAATTTCAAATATTTGACTGAGTTACACAACCCTGATGTTGTCGTCACAGCCCTGTAGGGACCATGATTCCCAGGCGTGGGGGTCATAGATTCCCAGGCGTGGGGGTCATAGATTCCCAGGCGTGGGGGTCATAGATTCCCAGGCGTGGGGGTCATAGATTCCCAGGCGCGGGGGTCATAGATTCCCAGGCGTGGGGGTCATAGATTCCCAGGCGTGGGGGTCATAGATTCCCAGGCGTGGGGGTCATAGATTCCCAGGCGTGGGGGTCATAGATTCCCAGGCGTGGGGGTCATAGATTCCCAGGCGTTGGGGGTCATAGATTCCCAGGCGTTGGGGGTCATAGATTCCCAGGCGTTGGGGGTCATAGATTCCCAGGCGTGGGGGTCATAGATTCCCAGGCGTGGGGGTCATAGATTCCCAGGCGTTGGGGGTCATAGATTCCCAGGCGTTGGGGGTCATAGATTCCCAGGCGTGGGGGTCATAGATTCCCAGGCGTGGGGGTCATAGACTGTCACTGTTTACACAACACCAGTGAGTTACACCCTGTAGCTGCAGGTAACCTAGCGGTTCGGAGCATTGGGCCAGTAACCGAAAGGTTCCAATCCCCGAGCAGACGAGGTGACCAATCTGTCGATCTGCCCTTGAGCAAGGCACTTAACCCAAATTGCTGGTGTAAGTCCCTCTGGATAAGAGCGTCGGCTAATTGAATAAAATGTAGATGCCAAGTCTATACATGTTAGTGTTGTGTGCTTTCTCCTCAAGTCTATACATGTTAGTGTTGTGTGTTTTCTCCTCAAGTCTATACATGTTAGTGTTGTGTGTTTTCTCCTCAAGTCTATACATGTTAGTGTTGTGTGTGCTTTCTCCTCAAGTCTACATGTTAGTTTTGTGTGCTTTCTCCTCAAGTCTATACATGTTAGTGTTGTGTGTTTTCTCCTCAAGTCTACATGTTAGTGTTGTGTGCTTTCTCCTCAAGTCTACATGTTAGTGTTGTGTACATGTTAGTGTTGTGTGCTTTCTCCTCAAGTCTACATGTTAGTGTTGTGTACATGTTAGTGTTGTGTGCTTTCTCCTCAAGTCTACATGTTAGTGTTGTGTACATGTTAGTGTTGTGTACATGTTAGTGTTGTGTACATGTTAGTGTTGTGTGCTTTCTCCTCAAGTCTATACATGTTAGTGTTGTGTGCTTTCTCCTCAAGTCTACATGTTAGTGTTGTGTGCTTTCTCCTCAAGTCTATACATGTTAGTGTTGTGTACATGTTAGTGTTGTGTACATGTTAGTGTTGTGTACATGTTAGTGTTGTGTACATGTTAGTGTTGTGTGCTTTCTCCTCAAGTCTATACATGTTAGTGTTGTGTACATGTTAGTGTTGTGTACATGTTAGTGTTGTGTACATGTTAGTGTTGTGTACATGTTAGTGTTGTGTGCTTTCTCCTCAAGTCTATACATGTTAGTGTTGTGTACATGTTAGTGTTGTGTACATGTTAGTGTTGTGTACATGTTAGTGTTGTGTACATGTTAGTGTTGTGTGCTTTCTCCTCAAGTCTATACATGTTAGTGTTGTGTACATGTTAGTGTTGTGTACATGTTAGTGTTGTGTACATGTTAGTGTTGTGTGCTTTCTCCTCAAGTCTATACATGTTAGTGTTGTGTACATGTTAGTGTTGTGTACATGTTAGTGTTGTGTACATGTTAGTGTTGTGTACATGTTAGTGTTGTGTGCTTTCTCCTCAAGTCTATACATGTTAGTGTTGTGTACATGTTAGTGTTGTGTACATGTTAGTGTTGTGTACATGTTAGTGTTGTGTGCTTTCTCCTCAAGTCTATACATGTTAGTGTTGTGTGCTTTCTCCTCAAGTCTACATGTTAGTGTTGTGTGCTTTCTCCTCAAGTCTATACATGTTAGTGTTGTGTGCTTTCTCCTCAAGTCTACATGTTAGTGTTGTGTACATGTTAGTGTTGTGTACATGTTAGTGTTGTGTGCTTTCTCCTCAAGTCTATACATGTTAGTGTTGTGTGCTTTCTCCTCAAGTCTACATGTTAGTGTTGTGTACATGTTAGTGTTGTGTACATGTTAGTGTTGTGTGCTTTCTCCTCAAGTCTACATGTTAGTGTTGTGTACATGTGTGCTTTCTCCTCAAGTCTACATGTTAGTGTTGTGTACATGTTAGTGTTGTGTACATGTGTGCTTTCTCCTCAAGTCTACATGTTAGTGTTGTGTACATGTGTGCTTTCTCCTCAAGTCTACATGTTAGTGTTGTGTACATGTGTGCTTTCTCCTCAAGTCTATACATGTTAGTGTTGTGTACATGTGTGCTTTCTCCTCAAGTCTATACATGTTAGTGTTGTGTACATGTTAGTGTTGTGTACATGTTAGTGTTGTGTGCTTTCTCCTCAAGTCTATACATGTTAGTGTTGTGTACATGTTAGTGTTGTGTACATGTTAGTGTTGTGTGCTTTCCCCTCAAGTCTATACATGTTGAACCAGCCACTGGCAGTAATACCACTCACACTTGAAATGTCTTGTGTTTTCACTAGAACAGACTGTCTATGTAGAAACTCTCTTTCCAACCAAGGAGAGAGGAGATTCAGCAACACTGAATGTGGAATTTATTTAATTACTTTTTTTAGGAACCAATTACTTTTTAGCAATAAAGAAGCTTTAAAATAAAAAATGTATTCCATTGTTCTCTAAGTGTTGCTGAATCTCATCTCCAATTATGTTGAAACTTAAAACAGAAGTTTGTACAATACACACACACACACACACACACTGTTTTTATTTTAAGCCAGTTTCACGCGTTTCTCAGCTCGATGGCAGTGATGTGAGAGGAAGGGTTTAGGTGTCGTCTGCTGTTATCTGATACGTGATCAAGTGTGATCACATCTTCTAATTTGAGAAGTCTCCCACTCGCTGAAGCATCATCATCATCCATTAACAGGAAAAAGAGTCAAATAATGAGCTGCATGCTGCCGTGATGAACTACAGCTGTGAGAACGGGGAGAGAGACCGAGGGGAGGGGGAGACGGAGGGGGAGACGGAGGGGGAGACGGAGGGGGGAGACGGAGGGGGGAGACGGAGGGCGGGAGACGGAGGGCGGGAGACGGAGGGCGGGAGACCGAGGGGGAGACCGATGGGGAGACCGAGGGGGGAGACCGAGGGCGGGAGACCGAGGGCGAGACGGAGGGCGGGAGACGGAGGGCGGGAGACACGACTAATCCAATCAAATCAAAATGAAATCGATGACATCACTGCGACAGGTGTATTAGAACACTAAATTGTTCTTCCTGTATCTGGGTACAGTCTGTGTGGAGTGGAATGGACTAAATGTCAAATCAAATGTTATTGGTCACATACACGTGGTTAGCAGATGTTATTGGTCACATACACATGGTTAGCAGATGTTATTGGTCACATACACATGGTTAGCAGATGTTATTGGTCACATACACGTGGTTAGCAGATGTTATTGGTCACATACACATGGTTAGCAGATGTTATTGGTCACATACACATGGTTAGCAGATGTTATTGGTCACATACACATGGTTAGCAGATGTTATTGGTCACATTGGTCACATACACGTGGTTAGCAGATGTTATTGGTCACATACACGTGGTTGGCAGATGTTATTGGTCACATACACGTGGTTAGCAGATGTTATTGGTCACATACACGTGGTTAGCACGTGGTTAGCAGATGTTATTGGTCACATACACGTGGTTAGCAGATGTTATTGGTCACATCACGTGGTTAGCAGATGTTATTGGTCACATACACGTGGTTAGCAGATGTTATTGGTCACATACACGTGGTTAGCAGATGTTATTGGTCACATACATGTGTTTAGCAGATGTTATTGGTCACATACACATGGTTAGCAGATGTTATTGGTCACATACACGTGTTTAGCAGATGTTATTGGTCACATACACGTGGTTAGCAGATGTTATTGCTGGTGTAGCGAAATGCTTGTGCTTCTAGCTCCGACAATGCAGTAATATCTAACAAGTAATATCTTAACAATTACACAACAACTACCCAATACACACACATCTAGTAAAGGAATGGAATTAAAAATATATAAATATATGGACATGCAATGTGAGAGCGGTATAGAATAAGATATAGTATATGATACAGTATATACATATGAGATGGGTAATGCAAGATATGTAGACATTATTAAAGTGGCTAATGTTATATTTATTAAAGTGGCCAGTGTTCTATTTATTAAAGTGGCCAGTGTTCTATTTATTAAAGTGGCCAGTGTTCTATTTATTAAAGTGGCCAGTGTTCTATTTATTAAAGTGGCCAGTGTTCTATTTATTAAAGTGGCCAGTGTTCTATTTATTAAAGTGGCCAGTGTTCTATTTATTAAAGTGGCCAGTGTTCTATTTATTAAAGTGGCCAGTGTTCTATTTATTAAAGTGGCCAGTGTTCTATTTATTAAAGTGGCCAGTGTTCTATTTATTAAAGTGGCTAGTGTTCTATTTATTAAAGTGGCTAGTGTTTATTTATTAAAGTGGCTAGTGTTCTATTTATTAAAGTGGCCAGTGTTCTATTTATTAAAGTGGCTAGTGTTCTATTTATTAAAGTGGCTAGTGTTCTATTTATTAAAGTGGCCAGTGTTCTATTTATTAAAGTGGCCAGTGTTATATTTATTAAAGTGGCTAGTGTTATATTTATTAAAGTGGCTAGTGTTCTATTTATTAAAGTGGCCAGTGTTCTATTTATTAAAGTGGCCAGTGTTCTATTTATTAAAGTGGCCAGTGTTCTATTTATTAAAGTGGCCAGTGTTCTATTTATTAAAGTGGCCAGTGTTCTATTTATTAAAGTGGCCAGTGTTCTATTTATTAAAGTGGCTAGTGTTCTATTTATTAAAGTGGCTAGTGTTCTATTTATTAAAGTGGCTAGTGTTCTATTTATTAAAGTGGCTAGTGTTCTATTTATTAAAGTGGCTAGTGTTCTATTTATTAAAGTGGCTAGTGTTCTATTTATTAAAGTGGCTAGTGTTATATTTATTAAAGTGGCTAGTGTTCTATTTATTAAAGTGGCTAGTGTTCTATTTATTAAAGTGGCCAGTGATCTATTTATTAAAGTGGCCAGTGATCTATTTATTAAAGTGGCCAGTGTTCTATTTATTAAAGTGGCCAGTGTTCTATTTATTAAAGTGGCCAGTGTTCTATTTATTAAAGTGGCCAGTGTTCTATTTATTAAAGTGGCCAGTGTTCTATTTATTAAAGTGGCCAGTGTTCTATTTATTAAAGTGGCCAGAGATTTCAAGTCTATGTATATAGGCAGCAGCCTCTCAATGTTAGTGATGCTGTTTAACAGTCTGATGGCCTTGAGATAGAATCTGTTTTTCAGTCTCTCGGTCCCAGCTTTGATGCACCTGTACTGACCTCACCTTCTGGATGATAGCGGGGTGAACAGGCAGTGGCTCGGGTGGTGATAATGCACCTGTACTGACCTCACCTTCTGGATGATAGCGGGGTGAACAGGCAGTGGCTCGGGTGGTGAGAATGTACCTGTACTGACTTCACCTTCTGGATGATAGCGGGGTGAACAGGCAGTGGCTCGGGTGGTTGTTGTCCTTGATGATCTTTATGGCCTTCCTGTGACATTGGGTGCTGTAGGTGTCCTGAAGGGCAGGTAGTTTGCCCCCCGGTGATGTGTTGGGCAGACCATACCACCCTCTGGAGAGCTCTGTGGGCAGTGCGGTTGCCATACCATACGGTGATACAGCCCGACAGGATGCTCTTGATTGTGTAAAAGTTTGAGGGTTTTAGGTGACAAGCCACATTTTCTTCACCACACTGTCTGTGTGAGTGGACCATTTCAGTTTGTCAGTGACGTGTACACCGATGTATTAGTAAATGGTTGTTTTTCTATACAGCAATGCTATAGGATGTTTCTGTCGTTTTAGTGGTGGGTTCAGAGGTCAAGGTTTTAATCAGCGCTGACATTTACTTCTCTCCCTATCTCCTCTCTCTCTCAGGCCAGTTACATCCGTATCGATGGCAGTGTCCCGTCCTCAGAGCGTATCCACTTGGTTCACCAGTTCCAGAATGACCCTGAGACGCGCGTGGCCGTCCTCAGCATACAGGCTGCTGGGCAGGTACTGCACGTACAGACCATAGAAACACTGATGATAGAATAGTAATTATATTTCTACGGTACAGACCCTCTACTGGGCATATACATCCACCATGTGTCCTAATTCCAGTCCCTGTAACACTATACATCCAGGACGTGTCCTAATTCCAGTCCCTGTAACACTATACATCCAGGACGTGTCCTAATTCCAGTCCCTGTAACACTATACATCCAGGACGTGTCCTAATTCCAGTCCCTGTAACACTATACATCCACCACGTGTCCTAATTCCAGTCCCAGTAACACTATACATCCACCACGTGTCCTAATTCCAGTCCCAGTAACACTATACATCCACCACGTGTCCTAATTCCAGTCCCAGTAACACTATACATCCACCACGTGTCCTAATTCCAGTCCCAGTAACACTATACATCCACCTCGTGTCCTAATTCCAGTCCCAGTAACACTATACATCCATCACATGTCCTAATTCCAGTCCCTGTAACACTATACATCCACCATGTGTCCTAATTCCAGTCCCAGTAACACTATACATCCACCACGTGTCCTAATTCCAGTCCCAGTAACTCAGTAACTATACATCCACCACGTGTCCTAATTCCAGTCCCAGTAACACTATACATCCACCATGTGTCCTAATTCCAGTCCCTGTAACACTATACATCCAGGACGTGTCCTAATTCCAGTCCCAGTAACACTATACATCCAGGACGTGTCCTAATTCCAGTCCCTGTAACACTATGCATCCACCACGTGTCCTAATTCCAGTCCCAGTAACACTATACATCCACTACGTGTCCTAATTCCAGTCCCAGTAACACTATACATCCACCATGTGTCCTAATTCCAGTCCCAGTAACACTATACATCCAGGACGTGTCCTAATTCCAGTCCCAGTAACACTATACATCCACCATGTGTCCTAATTCCAGTCCCAGTAACACTATACATCCAGGACGTGTCCTAATTCCAGTCCCAGTAACACTATACATCCAGGACGTGTCCTAATTCCAGTCCCAGTAACACTATACATCCACCACGTGTCCTAATTCCAGTCCCAGTAACACTATACATCCACCACGTGTCCTAATTCCAGTCCCAGTAACACTATACATCCACCACGTGTCCTAATTCCAGTCCCAGTAACACTATACATCCACGTGTCCTAACGTGTCCTAATTCCAGTCCCAGTAACACTATACATCCAGGACGTGTCCCTAATTCCAGTCCCAGTAACACTATACATCCACCACGTGTCCTAATTCCAGTCCCAGTAACACTATACATCCACCACGTGTCCTAATTCCAGTCCCAGTAACACTATACATCCACCACGTGTCCTAATTCCAGTCCCAGTAACACTATACATCCAGGACGTGTCCTAATTCCAGTCCCAGTAACACTATACATCCACCACGTGTCCTAATTCCAGTCCCAGTAACACTATACATCCACCACGTGTCCTAATTCCAGTCCCAGTAACACTATACATCCACCACGTGTCCTAATTCCAGTCCCAGTAACACTATACATCCACCACGTGTCCTAATTCCAGTCCCAGTAACACTATACATCCACCACGTGTCCTAATTCCAGTCCCAGTAACACTATACATCCACCACGTGTCCTAATTCCAGTGTCCTAATTCCAGTCCCAGTAACACTATACATCCAGGACGTGTCCTAATTCCAGTCCCAGTAACACTATACATCCACCACGTGTCCTAATTCCAGTCCCAGTAACACTTCTTTGATTGATATCTTCCAAGACCTGTTCCCGTTTATTTGTTATATGTAATAAATAGATAGGAAGTCTTTCTTTCCAAATTAAAACGAGCATTAAGAACAGTGAGAAAGTTCTTGACTAATGGCCTAAACTCACTAAAGGCGAGCGAAGCGAAGCGTGCGTGTGAATTTATTTTAGAATCTGTTGTTTTGAATTCTAATGACCCAACCGAAGCGGGGCGGGCAGGTTGTCCTCTTTGACGCCTCACTCAATTAAAACGTGTCTCTATTTTTGTGTTGTATCGCTAGAGATGTATTCACACAAAACAATACCAGCTTTTTCCCGAGCTCATTTGAATTGGAAGAGGTAGCTAAGGGTCGAGGCTTTACTATACATGCTAAATTACACCAATTCATCCACTTATGGAAACAACATCGCTATCAGCAAAGCTGATTGGAGGTGTGGTCTTCTGTAGCTCAGTTGGTAGAGCATGGTGCTCCTTCCTGTAGCTCAGTTGGTAGAGCATGGCGCTCCTCCCTGTAGCTCAGTTGGTAGAGCATGGCGCTCCTTCCTGTAGCTCAGTTGGTAGAGCATGGCGCTCCTTCCTGAGCTCAGTTGGTAGAGCATGGTGCTCCTTCCTGTAGCTCAGTTGGTAGAGCATGGCATGGTGCTCCTTCCTGTAGCTCAGTTGGTAGAGCATGGCGCTCCTTCCTGTAGCTCAGTTGGTAGAGCATGGTGCTCCTTCCTGTAGCTCAGTTGGTAGAGCATGGTGCTCCTTCCTGTAGCTCAGTTGGTAGAGCATAGAGCATGGCTCCTTCCTGTAGCTCAGTTGGTAGAGCAGCATGGCAGTTGGTAGAGCTCCTTCCTGTAGCTCAGTTGGTAGAGCATGGCGCTCCTTCCTGTAGCTCAGTTGGTAGAGCATGGCGCTCCTTCCTGTAGCTCAGTTGGTAGAGCATGGCGCTCCTTTCCTGTAGAGCATGGCAGCTCAGTTGGTAGAGCATGGCGCTCCTTCCTGTAGCTCAGTTGGTAGAGCATGGCTCCTTCCTGTAGCTCAGTTGGTAGAGCACATGGCGTCCTGTAGCTCAGTTGGTAGAGCATGGCGCTCCTTCCTGTAGCTCAGTTGGTAGAGCATGTTGCTCAGTTGGTAGAGCTCCTTCCTGTAGCTCAGTTGGTAGAGCAAGCCGGGGTGGTGGGTTCCATTCCTGTGACCACCCATATGTCAAATGTGTGCATGACTGTGAGATAAAAGCGTAGATGATATTATAATATTACAGTTGAAGTCTGATGTTTACGTACACCTCAGCTAAATACATTAAACTCAGTTTTTCACAATTGCTGACATTTGATCCTTGTAAAAATTCCCTGTTTTATGTCAGCTAGGATCACCACTTTATTTTAAGAATGTGAAATGTTAGAATAAAAGTAGAAAGAATGATTCATTTAAACTTTTATTTCTTTCATCACATTCCCAGTGGGTCAGAAGTTTACATACACTCAATTTGTATTTGGTAGCATTGCCTTTAAATTGTTTAATTTGGGTCAAACACTTCAGGTAGCCTTCCAAAAGCTTCCCACAATAAGTTGGGTGAATTTTTGCCCGTTCCTCCTGACAGAGCTGGTGTAACTGAGTCAGGTTTGTAGGCCTCCTTGCTCGCACAAGCTTTTTCAGTTCTGCCCACAAATGTTCTATTGGATTGTCAGTGCTTTGTGGTGGCCACTCCAATACCTTGACTTTGTTGTCCTTAAGCCATTTTGCCACAACTTTGGAAGTATGCTTGGGGTTATTGTCCATTTGGAAGACGATATTTGTCCCAATGTGCAGTTGCAAACCGTAGTTTGGCTTTTTTATGGAGGTTTTGGAGCAGTGGCTTCTTCGTTGCTGAGTGGCCTTTCAGGTTATGTTGATATAGGACTCGTTTTACTGTGGATATAGATACTTTATTACCCGATTCCTCCTGCATCTTCACAAGGTCCTTTTGTTCTGGGATTGATTTGCACTTTTCACACCAAAGTACGTTCATCTCTAGGAGACAGAACGCATCTCCTTCCTGAGTGGTATGACAGCTGCGTCGTCCCATGGTGTTTATACTTGCATACTAATGTTTGTACAGATGAATGTGGTACCTTCAGGCGTTTGGAAATTGCTCCCAATTATGAACCAGACTTGTGGAGGTCTACAATGTTTTTTTTCTGAGGTCTTGGCTGATTTATTTTTATTTTCCCATGATGTCAAGCAAAGAGGCACTGAGTTTGAAGGTAGGCCTTGAAATACATCCACAGGTACACCTCCAATTGACTCAAATGATGTCAATTAGCCTATCTAAAGCTTCTAAAGCCATGACATTTTCTGGAATTTTCCAAGCTGTTTAAAGGCACAGTCAATTTCGTGTATGTAAACTTCTGACCCACTGGAATTGTGATACAGTGAATTATAAGGGAAATAATCTGTCTGTAAACAATTGTAAGAAAAATGACTTGTGTCATGCACAAAGTAGATGTCCTAACCGACTTGCCAAAACTATAGTATGTTAACAAGAAATTTGTGGAGTGGTTGAAAAACGAGTTTTAATGACTCCGACCTAAGTGTATGTAAACTTCCGACTTCAACTATATGTACTATCCTGCTAGCATACAGTCAATGCTCTGCCTGTTCCCGTACTGTTCACCCTCCTCGCTCTGCCTGTTCCCGTACTGTTCACCCTCCTCACTGCTCTGCCTGTTCCCGTACTGTTCACCCTCCTCACTGCTCTGCCTGTTCCCGTACTGTTCACCCTCCTCACTGCTCTGCCTGTTCCCGTACTGTTCACCCTCCTCGCTCTGCCTGTTCCCGTACTGTTCACCCTCCTCGCTCTGCTTGTTCCCGTACTGTTCACCCTCCTCACTGCTCTGCCTGTTCCCGTACTGTTCACACTGCTCTGCCTGTTCCCGTACTGTTCACCCTCCTCGCTCTGCCTGTTCCCGTACTGTTCACCCTCCTCGCTCTGCTTGTTCCCGTACTGTTCACCCTCCTCGCTCTGCCTGTTCCCATACTGTTCACCCTCCTCGCTCTGCCTGTTCCCGTACTGTTCACCCTCCTCGCTCTGCCTGTTCCCGTACTGTTCACCCTCCTCGCTCTGCCTGTTCCCCTACTGTTCACCCTCCTCGCTCTGCCTGTTCCCCTACTGTTCACCCTCCTCGCTCTGCCTGTTCCCCTACTGTTCACCCTCCTCGCTCTGCCTGTTCCCGTACTCTTCACCCTCCTCGCTCTGCCTGTTCCCGTACTGTTCACCCTCCTCGCTCTGCCTGTTCCCGTACTGTTCACCCTCCTCGCTCTGCCTGTTCCCATACTGTTCACCCTCCATGCTCTGCTTTCTCCACCTGTCTGCTTCCGGTGAGTTCTTCCCTTCAGTGAGTGTGTTCTGTGGTGTCCAGGGCCTGACGTTCACAGCAGCCACTCACGTGGTGTTTGCTGAGCTGTACTGGAACCCTGGCCATGTGAAGCAGGCTGAGGACCGGGCGCACCGCATCGGACAGACCGCCTCCGTCCACGTGCACTACCTCATCGCCAAGGGAACCTTTGACACCGTTATGTGGGGCATGCTCAACAGGAAGGTGTGTGTGTGCGTGTGTTTTGTTTTAACTGGAAGGTAGGTACTTTTCATAGAAATGCAGTACCAGTCAAAAGTTGACACACATATCCTAGGGTTTTTCTTTATTTTTACTATTTTATACGCTGACCATGAAGGCCTGATTCTGTCCTCTGAACAGTTGATGTTGAGATGTGTCTGTTAGTTGAACTCTGTGAAGCATTTATTTGGGCTGCAATCTGATGTGCAGTTATCTCTAATGAACTTATCCTCTGCAGCAGTCTTCCTTTCCTGTGGCGGTCCTCATGAGAGCCAGTTTCATCAAAGCGCTTGATGGTTTTTGTGACTGTACTTGAAGAAATATTAAATGTTCTTGAAATGTTCCCTGATTGACTGACCTTCATGTCTTAAAGTAATGATGCACTGTCGTTTCTCTTTGCTTATTTGGGCTGTTCTTGCCATAATATGGACTTGGTCTTTAACCAAATAGCCCTATCTTCTGTATACCACCCCTACCATGTCACAACACAACTGATTGGCTCAAATGCATTAAGAAGATCGAAAATCGACAAATGTAACTTTTAACAAGGCACACCTGTTAATTGAAATGCATTCCAGGTGTCGACCTCATGAAGCTGGTTGAGAGAATGCCAAGAGTGTGCAAAGCTGTCATCAAGGCGAAGGGTGGTTACTTTGAAGAATCTCAAGTCTAAAATATATTTTGATTTGTTTTTTGGTTACTACATGATTCCATATGTGTGATTTCATAGTTTTGATGTCTTCACTATTATTATTATTATTCTACAATGTAGAAAATAGTAAAAATACAGAAAAACCCTTGAATGAGTAGGTGTGTCCAACCTTTTGACTTTTACTGTAGATTTACTTAAAGGGATAGCACAAAGCCCGAGACCACCTTGTCATTTTGACTGGTACTGTAGATTTACTTAAAGGGATAGCACAAAGCCCCCGAGACCACCTTGTCATTTTGACTGGTACTGTAGATTTACTTAAAGGGATAGCACAAAGCCCCCCGAGACCACCTTGTCATTTTGACTGGTACTGTAGATTTACTTAAAGGGATAGCACAAAGCCCGAGACCACCTTGTCATTTTGACTGGTACTGTAGATTTACTTAAAGGGATAGCACAAAGCCCCGAGACCACCTTGTCATTTTGACTGGTACTGTAGATTTACTTAAAGGGATAGCACAAAGGAGACCACCGTGTCATTTTGACTGGTACTGTAGATTTACTTAAAGGGATAGCACAAAGCCCTGAGACCACCTTGTCATTTTGACTGGTACTGTAGATTTACTTAAAGGGATAGCACAAAGCCCTGAGACCACCTTGTCATTTTGACTGGTACTGTAGATTTACTTAAAGGGATAGCACAAAGCCCTGAGACCACCTTGTCATTTTGACTGGTACTGTAGATTTACTTAAAGGGATAGCACAAAGCCCTGAGACCACCTTGTCATTTTGACTGGTACTGTAGATTTACTTAAAGGGATAGCACAAAGCCCTGAGACCACCTTGTCATTTTGACTGGTACTGTAGATTTACTTAAAGGGATAGCACAAAGCCCTGAGACCACCTTGTCATTTGACTGGTACTGTAGATTTACTTAAAGGGATAGCACAAAGCCCTGAGACCACCTTGTCATTTTGACTGGTACTGTAGATTTACTTAAAGGGATAGCACAAAGCCCTGAGACCACCTTGTCATTTTGACTGGTACTGTAGATTTACTTAAAGGGATAGCACAAAGCCCTGAGACCACCTTGTCATTTTGACTGGTACTGTAGATTTACTTAAAGGGATAGCACAAAGCCCTGAGACCACCTTGTCATTTTGACTGGTACTGTAGATTTACTTAAAGGGATAGCACAAAGCCCCGAGACCACCTTGTCATTTTGACTGGTACTGTAGATTTACTTAAAGGGATAGCACAAAGCCCCGAGACCACCTTGTCATTTTGACTGGTACTGTAGATTTACTTAAAGGGATAGCACAAAGCCCCCGAGACCACCTTGTCATTTTGACTGGTACTGTAGATTTACTTAAAGGGATAGCACAAAGCCCCCCGAGACCACCTTGTCATTTTGACTGGTACTGTAGATTTACTTAAAGGGATAGCACAAAGCCCCGAGACCACCTTGTCATTTTGACTGGAACACAGTGGGTTGAATGGCAGGTACACTCAATATATCTGTAATTCTATGGTACTAATATCCACTGCAGGACCACTGTTTCCAATGAACTGGATTTGAATCAATCAATCAATAAAGCCATTTTTTTAAAGACCATTAAAGATGCATTACAGATGTATCAGAGTGAGGTTGTTGATCTTGGTGTTTATTTGTTGTTTATTGACCTTGTTGTTGTTAATTATGCTGCAAAGAACAGAGCAGTTTATGGTCACATTCATTAGTGCACATTGTAGCAAAACAAGTGTTTCTTATTGGACAAGTCCTGATTGCGCCTCACTGATTTAGTACATTTTCTGCCATTAAGTGCTTAAAAGGAAAATGCTTCTTGAAAGTCCAAAACATTTTATTTTTGAGTGGTGTTTCCCTGTACGTGTTGTTCTGATAGGAGACTGTGTGTGTGTGTGTGTGTGTGTGTGTGTGTGTGTGTGTGTGTGTGTGTGTGTGTGTGTGTGTGTGTGTGTGTGTGTGTGTGTGTGTGTGTGTGTGTGTGTGTGTGTGTGTGTGTGTGTGTGTGTGTGTGTTGTTGTTGACAGGAAACGGTAACGGGCAGTACTCTGAACGGTAAGAAGGAGTACTTAAAGGCAGAGTTGGGGGATAAGGACAAATGGGACTTCCTGAATTTCGCCGAGGCGTGGACACCAAGCGAGACGACCCTGACAGCAGGAGGAGTGGTTGACAATGACAAAGATCCTGTGTTCTTTAACCATGTGAGTCACTGGTCTAGTGATCTGGGTTCTTTAACCATGTGAGGCACTGGTCTAGTGATCTGGGTTCTTTAACCATGTGAGGCACTGGTCTAGTGATCTGGGTTCTTTAACCATGTGAGGCACTGGTCTAGTGATCTGGGTTCTTTAACCATGTGAGGCACTGGTCTAGTGATCTGGGTTCTTTAACCATGTGAGGCACTGGTCTAGTGATCTGGGTTCTTTAACCATGTGAGGCACTGGTCTAGTGATCTGGGTTCTTTAACCATGTGAGGCACTGGTCTAGTGATATGGGTTCTTTAACCATGTGAGGCACTGGTCTAGTGATCTGGGTTCTTTAACCATGTGAGGCACTGGTCTAGTGATCTGGGTTCTTTAACCATGTGAGGCACTGGTCTAGTGATCTGGGTTCTTTAACCATGTGAGGCACTGGTCTAGTGATCTGGGTTCTTTAACCATGTGAGGCACTGGTCTAGTGATCTGGGTTCTTTAACCATGTGAGGCACTGGTCTAGTGATCTGGGTTTTTAACCATGTGAGGCACTGGTCTAGTGATCTGGGTTTTTAACCATGTGAGGCACTGGTCTAGTGATCTGGGTTCTTTAACCATGTGAGGCACTGGTCTCGTGATCTGGGTTCTTTAACCATGTGAGGCACTGGTCTCGTGATCTGGGTTCTTTAACCATGTGAGGCACTGGTCTAGTGATCTGGGTTCTTTAACCATGTGAGGCACTGGTCTAGTGATCTGGGTTCTTTAACCATGTGAGGCACTGGTCTAGTGATCTGGGTTCTTTAACCATGTGAGGCACTGGTCTAGTGATCTGTTCTTTAACCATGTGAGGCACTGGTCTAGTGATCTGGGTTCTTTAACCATGTGAGGCACTGGTCTAGTGATCTGGGTTCTTTAACCATGTGAGGCACTGGTCTAGTGATCTGGGTTCTTTAATGTGTGTGCAGATGGTGTTCTAACACTGGGAAGGTTTTGAATCCTAGAAATCATACTGCTACTGTATGTTTATGTCTGTCTAACAGTATAGACATGTAGGTGCATCATACACATCACTAAACGATCATGTATCACACATATTACTAAACGATAATGTATCACACATATTACTAAACGATAATGCACTATACATACTACTAAGCGATAATGCATCATACATATTACTAAACGATAATGCATCATTATCTGGAAACTATCTTAAACTGCTATTATTTATGAATATAATGTGTTAGTTCTCTCTCTCAAAAGAGGTCTAAAGGGACAAAATGAACTCTGACATGATACTGTTAGATCAGATGAATGACAGGCTTTACAACAATTCAGATGAATGGTGTGTTTTACAACAGATCAGATGAATGACAGGCTTCACAACAGATCAGATTAATGACAGGCTTTACAACAGATCAGATGAATGACAGGCTTTACAACAGATCAGATGAATGACAGGCTTTACAACAGATCAGATGAATGACAGGCTTTACAACAGATCAGATGAATGACAGGCTTTACAACAGATCAGATGAATGACAGGCATTACAACAGATCAGATGAATGACAGGCTTTACAACAGAACAGATGAATGACAGGCTTTACAACAGATCAGATGAATGACAGGCTTTACAACAGATCAGATGAATGACAGGCTTTACAACAATTCAGATTAATGGTGTGCTTTACAACAGATCAGATGAATGACAGGCTTTACAACAGATCAGATGAATGACAGGCTTTACAACAGATCAGATGAATGACAGGCTTTACAACAGATCAGATGAATGACCTGCTTTACAACAGATCAGATGAATGACAGGCTTTACAACAGATCAGATGAATGACAGGCTTTACAACAGATCAGATGAATGACAGGCTTTACAACAGATCAGATGAATGACAGGCTTTACAACAGATCAGATGAATGACAGGCTTTACAACAGATCAGATGAAAGAGGCTTTACAACAGATCAGATGAATGACAGGCTTTACAACAGATCAGATGAATGACAGGCTTTACAACAGATCAGATGAATGACAGGCTTTACAACAGATCAGATGAATGACAGGCTTTACAACAGATCAGATGACAGGCTTTACAACAGATCAGATGAATGACAGGCTTTACAACAGATCAGATGAAAGACAGGCTTTACAACAGATCAGATGAATGACAGGCTTTACAACAGATCAGATGAATGACAGGCTTTACAACAGATCAGATGAAAGACAGGCTTTACAACAGATCAGATGAATGACAGGCTTTACAACAGATCAGATGAAAGACAGGCTTTACAACAGACCAGATGAATGACAGGCTTTACAACAGATCAGATGAATGACAGGCTTTACAACAGATCAGATGAAAGACAGGCTTTACAACAGATCAGATGAATGACAGGCTTTACAACAGATCAGATGAATGACAGGCTTTACAACAGATCAGATGAATGACAGGCTTTACAACAGATCAGGATGAAGGACAGGCTTTACAACAGATCAGATGAAGGACAGAGGCTTTACAACAGATCAGATGAATGACAGGCTTTACAACAGATCAGATGAATGACAGGCTTTACAACAGATCAGATGAATGACAGGCTTTACAACAGATCAGATGAATGACAGGCTTTACAACAGATCAGATGAATGACAGGCTTTACAACAGATCAGATGAATGACAGGCTTTACAACAGATCAGATGAAAGACAGGCTTTACAACAGATCAGATGAAGGACCTGCTTTTACAACAGATCAGAGATGAAGGCTTTACAACAGATCAGATGACTTTACAACAGGCTTTACAACAGATCAGATGAATGACAGGCTTTACAACAGATCAGATGAATGACAGGCTTTACAACAGATCAGATGAATGACAGGCTTTACAACAGATCAGGATGAATGACAGGCTTTACAACAGATCAGATGAAGGACCTGCTTTACAACAGATCAGATGAATGACAGGCTTTACAACAGATCAGATGAATGACAGGCTTTACAACAGATCAGATGAAAGACAGGCTTTACAACAGATCAGATGAAGGACCTGCTTTTACAACAGATCAGATGAAGGACCTGCTTTACAACAGGCTTTACAACAGATCAGATGAATGACAGGCTTTACAACAGATCAGATGAATGACAGGCTTTACAACAGATCAGATGAAGGACCTGCTTTACAACAGATCAGATGAATGACAGGCTTTACAACAGATCAGATGAAAGACAGGCTTTACAACAGATCAGATGAATGACAGGCTTTACAACAGATCAGATGAATGACAGGCTTTACAACAGATCAGATGAATGACAGGCTTTACAACAGATCAGATGAATGACAGGCTTTACAACAGATCAGATGACAGGCTTTACAACAGATCAGATGAATGACAGGCTTTACAACAGATCAGATGAATGACAGGCTTTACAACAGATCAGATGAATGACAGGCTTTACAACAGATCAGATGAATGACAGGCTTTACAACAGATCAGATGACAGGCGTTACAACAGTCTTACCGTGACTCTATCCCTCTCTGCAGTTTGAGAAGGACAAACAGCACGACATCCGTTCGTTCTTCTCTCCGGACGCGGGTAAAGAGAAGAAGAGGAAAAGAACAGAGGGTGAGGTTTGCCTATCCCCCGTTACCCCCTCAGAGAAGGAGGGTTCTATAGATGTGGAGAACTCAGAGGGTGACAAGGAGAAAAACTACAACTCCCAAGATCCCCCTGACCTCCAGGACCTAGACTTCTCTCCCCAGGTGAAGAGGCTGCGGCTGCCCACCTCCACCCTCACCCCCAGCGCTACCCACAGCCCCAGGTCTCGTCTTGGGGGGAAACGGACGTCCCTCCATGGGGGAGAGGCACGAGCAGTAGTCCCCTGGCCTCTCTGTTTACCCCCCGTCGGCTCTCTGAGAAAGGGACCCCGAAACCAAGGTTGAGCCCCAGACCAGGACCACCAGATCAGGGGAAGGGAGATCAGTGGAGCTGTGGGGCCTGTACTTACTCCAACAGCATCCTGCTCCTTTACTGTGAGGTGTGTGAGTCCCCACTCCACAGGCCCAGCACTGGTGAGTACACACACACACACACACACACACACACACACACACACACACACACACACACACACACACACACACACACACACACACACACACACACACACACACACACACACACACGTTGGCAGGCGTAACATACAGCAAGTCAGAAATAGACCAGCGTGACAACGTGTCTCTGCTAGATGACAACGAGGAGGACGCAACACACTGTTCACCTGACTGTCAAGTGAGAAACAGTCACAAGGCCTGTTCTCGTCGTGCAGCGCGCGTCTCAAAGTTTACAAAGTAAAGTTGATGAATTGGCCCCGGCTGAAGTTAAAGTTCCCCAAGGCACTCTGGCTGACTATCTAATAGGACTGGGAGAAGGAAGGTAACTGTCTCTCCTCAAACACAGACACCTCCTGGTTCAGTTGGCAGTACCGGGGGGAAGTGGAGGGCGTAAAGAGGGGGGTGAAGGAGGGTTGAGATCAGTCCTCAGTCTTTAAAGGATTACCTGTTCTTCCATCCATCACGACCGAGTGGCACAGGGAATTCACACAGCAGCATCCCTCCTGTCTGTCTCTCAGTAATAATAACCCAGAATAACCCTGCTAGCTGCCTGGGTTGTTGCTCTGTAAGGCTGGGTTGTTGCTCTGTAAGGCTGGGTTGTTGCTCTGTAAGGCTGGGTTGTTGCTCTGTAAGGCTGGGTTGCTGCTCTGTAATGCTGGGTTGTTGCTCTGTAAGGCTGGGTTGTTGCTCTGTAAGGCTGGGTTGCTGCTCTGTAATGCTGGGTTGTTGCTCTGTAAGGCTGGGTTGTTGCTCTGTAAGGCTGGGTTGTTGCTCTGTTGTTGCTGCTCTGTAAGGCTGGGTTGTTGCTCTGTAAGGCTGGGTTGTTGCTCTGTAAGGCTGGGTTGTTGCTCTGTAAGGCTGGGTTGTTGCTCTGTAAGGCTGGGTTGCTGCTCTGTAATGCTGGGTTGTTGCTCTGTAAGGCTGGGTTGTTGCTCTGTAAGGCTGGGTTGTTGCTCTGTAAGGCTGGGTTGTTGCTCTGTAAGGCTGGGTTGTTGCTCTGTAAGGCTGGGTTGGGTTGTTGCTCTGTAAGGCTGGGTTGTTGCTCTGTAAGGCTGGGTTGGGTTGTTGCTCTGTAAGGCTGGGTTGGGTTGTTGCTCTGTAAGGCTGGGTTGGGTTGTTGCTCTGTAAGGCTGGGTTGGGTTGTTGCTCTGTAAGGCTGGGTTGGGTTGTTGCTCTGTAAGGCTGGGTTGCTGCTCTGTAAGGCTGGGTTGGGTTGTTGCTCTGTAAGGCTGGGTTGCTGCTCTGTAAGGCTGGGTTGGGTTGCTGCTCTGTAAGGCTGGGTTGGGTTGCTGCTCTGTAAGGCTGGGTTGCTGCTCTGTAAGGCTGGGTTGGGTTGCTGCTCTGTAAGGCTGGGTTGCTGCTCTGTAAGGCTGGGTTGCTGCTCTGTAAGGCTGGGTTGTTGCTCCCCCCCTGGACAGCTGATGAAACAGAGCAGTTTGTCTTTCTGTAACAAACCCCTGTGGGGGGAAACTCATTCTGATTGGCTGGGCCTGGCTCCTCAGTGGGTGGGCCTGGCTCCTCAGTGGGTGGGCCCATGGCTCCTCAGTGGGTGGGCCCATGGCTCCTCAGTGGGTGGACCCATGGCTCCTCAGTGGGTGGGCCCATGGCTCCTCAGTGGGTGGGCCTGGCTCCTCAGTGGGTGGGCCCATGGCTCCTCAGTGGGTGGGCCTGGCTCCTCAGTGGCTGGGCCTGGCTCCTCAGTGGGAGGGCCTGGCTCCTCAGTGGCTGGGCCTGGCTCCTCAGTGGGAGGGCCTGGCTCCTCAGTGGCTGGGCCTGGCTCCTCAGTGGCTGGGCCTGGCTCCTCAGTGGCTGAGCCTGGCTCCTCAGTGGCTGAGCCTGGCTCCTCAGTGGGTGGGCCCGGCTCCTCAGTGGGTGGGCCTGGCTCCTCAGTGGGTGGGCCTGGCTCCTCAGTGGGTGGGCTTATGCGTTACACCTCTGTCCAGTCATGTGAAATCCATAGATTAGGGCCTTAGAAATGTATTTAAAATGCCTGATTTCCTTATATGAACTGTAACTCAGTAAAATCGTTGAAATGGTTGCAGGTTGCTTTAACATTTATGTTCAGTAGAGTTATCAGGTAGAACAGAAATGCAGCAGTACTCAGGACCTCCAGGTGAGATCTGAATAGCGCTGGTGTAGGGGATGTTATACAGGCACCTGACTGTCTGTCAACACTAGAGGAGGGTGGTCTCAATCATAGAAATAGGATCACTAGAACATACATTGTACTTCTATGCTAGACTAGCTCCATCATCAAGGACTGATCAAGCACACCATTACAATTGTGTGTTTTTTTTGTCACACACACACACACACACACACACACACACACACACACACACACACACACACACACACACACACACACACACACACACACACACACACACACACACACACACACACACACACACACACACACACACACACACACACACACACACACACACACACACAATCCGTTAACAAAATCGTCTCCATGTCATGCTTGACTGAGGTGTGTAATGTTTGATATCTAATCAGCAAACAAACACGGTTCTCTGTTATGGTACTGCGGGCACCACAGGCAGCATGTTAGAAGGGGAATTTACCAGGCCGTCAGATCTGTAATGACAACCGAGGCAGAACAACAACTCTGATGGAATTAAGACTTCACATCTCTCAAAACATGACACTGTAATCACTGTCCCCGAACAGGAAATGCTGAGAAAATAATCACTATTATATCACAGCATTAGGAAATGAATGCATATTGCATTCAGACTTTTGACAAAGATCACTTTTTTAGAATAGTCAGGGGAATGTCTTGTTTTGCAGGCAGCAGTCTAGTCTGAGGAGAATGTCTTGTTTGGCAGGCAGTCTAGTCTGAGGAGAATGTCTGAGGAGAATGTCTGAGGAGAATGTCTTGTTTTGCAGGCAGTAGTCTAGTCTGAGGAGAATGTCTTGTTTGGCAGGCAGTAGTCTAGTCTGAGGAGAATGTCTTGTTTGGCAGGCAGCAGTCTAGTCTGAGGAGAATGTCTTGTTTGGCAGGCAGCAGTCTGAGGAGAATGTCTTGTTTGGCAGGCAGTAGTCTAGTCTGAGGAGAATGTCTTGTTTGGCAGGCAGCAGTCTAGTCTGAGGAGAATGTCTTGTTTGGCAGGCAGTAGTCTGAGGAGAATGTCTTGTTTGGCAGGCAGTAGTCTAGTCTGAGGAAAATGTCTTGTTTGGCAGGCAGTAGTCTAGTCTGAGGAGAATGTCTTGTTTGGCAGGCAGTAGTCTAGTCTGAGGAGAATGTCTTGTGACAGGCAGTAGTCTGAGGAGAATGTCTTGTTTGGCAGGCAGCAGTCTGAGGAGAATGTCTTGTTTGGCAGGCAGCAGTCTAGTCTGAGGAAAATGTCTTGTTTGGCAGGCAGCAGTCTAGTCTGAGGAGAATGTCTTGTGACAGGCAGTAGTCTGAGGAGAATGTCTTGTTTGGCAGGCAGCAGTCTGAGGAGAATGTCTTGTTTGGCAGGCAGCAGTCTAGTCTGAGGAGAATGTCTTGTTTGACAGGCAGCAGTCTAGTCTGAGGAGAATGTCTTGTTTGACAGGCAGTAGTCTGAGGAGAATGTCTTGTTTGGCAGGCAGTAGTCTAGTCTGAGGAGAATGTCTTGTTTGGCAGGCAGCAGTCTAGTCTGAGGAGAATGTCTTGTTTGGCAGGCAGTAGTCTGAGGAGAATGTCTTGTTTGGCAGGCAGTAGTCTAGTCTGAGGAAAATGTCTTGTTTGGCAGGCAGTAGTCTAGTCTGAGGGACTCAATGTCTTGTTTGGCAGGCAGTAGTCTAGTCTGAGGAGAATGTCTTGTGACAGGCAGTAGTCTGAGGAGAATGTCTTGTTTGGCAGGCAGCAGTCTGAGGAGAATGTCTTGTTTGGCAGGCAGCAGTCTAGTCTGAGGAAAATGTCTTGTTTGGCAGGCAGTAGTCTAGTCTGAGGAGAATGTCTTGTGACAGGCAGTAGTCTGAGGAGAATGTCTTGTTTGGCAGGCAGCAGTCTGAGGAGAATGTCTTGTTTGGCAGGCAGCAGTCTAGTCTGAGGAGAATGTCTTGTTTGACAGGCAGCAGTCTAGTCTGAGGAGAATGTCTTGTTTGGCAGGCAGTAGTCTGAGGAGAATGTCTTGTTTGGCAGGCAGTAGTCTAGTCTGAGGAAAATGTCTTGTTTGGCAGGCAGTAGTCTAGTCTGAGGAGAATGTCTTGTTTTTAGTCTAGTCTGAGGAGAATGCAGCAGTAGTCTGAGGAGAATGTCTTGTTTGGCAGGCAGCAGTCTAGTCTGAGGAAAATGTCTTGTTTGGCAGGCAGTAGTCTAGTCTGAGGAGAATGTCTTGTGACAGGCAGTAGTCTGAGGAGAATGTCTTGTGACAGGCAGTAGTCTGAGGAGAATGTCTTGTTTGGCAGGCAGCAGTCAGTCTGAGGAGAATGTCTTGTTTGCAGGCAGCAGTCTAGTCTGAGGAGAATGTCTTGTTTGACAGGCAGCAGTCTAGTCTGAGGAGAATGTCTTGTTTGACAGGCAGTAGTCTGAGGAGAATGTCTTGTTTGGCAGGCAGTAGTCTAGTCTGAGGAGAATGTCTTGTTTTGCAGGGCAGTCAGTCTGAGGAGAATGTCTTGTTTGGCAGGCAGTAGTCTAGTCTGAGGAGAATGTCTTGTGACAGGCAGTAGTCTGAGGAGAATGTCTTGTTTGGCAGGCAGCAGTCTAGTCTGAGGAGAATGTCTTGTTTGGCAGGCAGCAGTCTGAGGAGAATGTCTTGTTTGGCAGGCAGCAGTCTAGTCTGAGGAGAATGTCTTGTTTGACAGGCAGCAGTCTAGTCTGAGGAGAATGTCTTGTTTGACAGGCAGCAGTCTAGTCTGAGGAGAATGTCTTGTTTGACAGGCAGTAGTCTGAGGAGAATGTCTTGTTTGGCAGGCAGTAGTCTGAGGAGAATGTCTTGTTTGGCAGGCAGCAGTCTGGGGAGAATGTCTTGTTTGGCAGGCAGTAGTCTAGTCTGGGGAGAATGTCTTGTTTGGCAGGCAGCAGTCTGGGGAGAATGTCTTGTTTGGCAGGCAGTAGTCTAGTCTGAGGAGAATTGAGCTGCAGTCTCTGGTCCCCTCAGCTCGTTAGTTGTAGGGGCTCGGCGTCGGGCGCTGGGAAATTCAGGTGACATTTGAGAAAATCTATAAGAGGATGGCCTTTCAGAAACAAACCTTACAATGGAAACATCATGAATTAGTCTGTTCGTTCCAGTTCTTCCCCTGTTCGTCCACAACAAAACACGTTCAGGATGTCACAATTTATCAAAGAAGGGGCCCATAATTGCCCACAGATGAAATTTGAGTTGAGAATCAGTTACATATTGACGGCCTGTATCCTGCTCATTTTCAACATATCAGCAGCATTTTATTAGTCTTCACCATGTGTTACCAAGTCACAAATATTCCACGCTGTCTGAGCAGAATGACAGGAATCTGTGTCTCTCAACAAGCAGCTGCTCACATTTGAATTGGCACATTATTTTAGTGACTGTGTGACACATTGCTTCTCTGCTCCCCTAACAGGTCTTTGAACTACTTACTGGAATCTTGGCCTTTGTACATTTCACTGAACACAACTGTACAAAACTAATCTGTGTGGTTGTACATGTTTTCTACACGGATATGAACTGTTAGGCTACATGTACATCTATAAAGAACCTTGTTGTGTTTTCTCTCTTCCACCTCTCAGCTCCAGACACACAATCTACAGGTTCCCCTGCTGGGTCCCCAGGCTCCAGGCCTGATCAGTCCACCCCTAGAGAACACCCCTGGATCAGCAAGCAGGAGGACCCCCCCTGTCCTGGTCCTGCCTCTCCCGGGACAACTGAACCACAGACGGACGGTCAAGAGAGAGAGCAGGAGGAGGAGAGACAGACAGACGGTCAACAGAGAGGGCAGGAGGAGAGACAGACAGACGGTCAACAGAGAGAGCAGGAGGAGAGACAGACAGACGGTCAACAGAGAGAGCAGGAGGAGAGACAGACAGACGGTCAACAGAGAGGGCAGGAGGAGAGACAGACAGACGGTCAACAGAGAGAGCAGGAGGAGAGACAGACAGATGGTCAACAGAGAGGGCAGGAGGAGGAGAGACAGACAGACGGTCAACAGAGAGAGCAGGAGGAGAGACAGACAGACGGTCAACAGAGAGAGCAGGAGGAGAGACAGACAGACGGTCAACAGAGAGGGCAGGAGGAGAGACAGACAGACGGTCAACAGAGAGAGCAGCAGGAGGAGGAGAAGCTCAAAGGCAAACCATCACCAGGAGAGGACCAGTCAGGCCCTCAAGAGCACACTGATGGTAATCCAACATTAATCTTCCCTTTCCTGCTACCCTCCTTTCCTTCTTCCCTTCTACATATCTGGGGGATATTGTCTGGGGTGAATAGTCACCCATATGTTGTAATGCTGTAATGCTATGTATCACTGAGGTAGTCATCAATGTGCCGCCAGCTGCCTCCCTCCGTTGTGTGGTGATTGGGTAAGGGAGGGTGTGCCGCCTTATTATTATTGTTAGTATTATTATAGAAGGGGATTGTTTCTTCACTTCACAGCCTTATGGGATTTAAACTGGCTCTAAACTAAAGGTTCATGAAATTGCTTTTATTTTGTGTATTTTGCATTTACCTCAAGTTTTTAATAGCTTTTTAATTGCTCTGAAAAACTCCATAAGAATGAGTCATATTATGTCTTGTCTTGTCTGTCCGTGAATTATAACACCCTCAACAGCACCAACCAGTTCCAGACACCCCTGCCCCCAGTCATCATAACACATCACACATTCTGATCCAGAAATATGTCCAGAAAAAAAGGACTGTGTTCTGTTAGTCCTGCCTTGTCTGGTCTTTCCCATTCAGGACTTTTCCTGAAGCTCATTTAATGGCAGTTAATGGCCTTGTGTATGTCACTCACTTCTGATGGTGATGTGACACTATTGTCTGGGGGTTCTATTTCCAGACAGACGTTCTTCAGTCTCAGGGTTCATGTGGAACACTGCAGTGGACCAATAAAAGTGACCTATGGGGTTTGGAGCGGCTTAATGAGAGAGAGAGACTCGGTGAGCAGAGCCTTGCTGTTGAGAAAGGCCGCCGTAGGCAGACCTGGCTCTCAAGAGAAGACAGGCTATGTGCTCACTGCCCACAAAACGAGGTGGAAACTGAACTGCACTTCCTAACCTCCTGCCCAATGTATGACCATATTAGAGACACATATTTCCCTCAGATTACACAGATCCACAAAGAATTCCGAAACAAAACCAATTGTTAGAAACTCCCTTTATCTATTGGGTGAAATACCACAGTGTGACATCACAGCAGCAAAGATGTGTGACCTGTTGCCACAAGAAAAGGTCAACCAATGAAGAACAAACACCATTGTAAATACAACCCATATTTATGTTTATTTATTTTCCCTTTTGTACTTTAACTATTTGCACATTGTTACAACACTGTATATAGACATATGACATTTGAAATGTCTTTATTCTTTTAGAACTTCTGTGAGTGAAATGTTTACTGTTCATTTTTATTGTTTAACTTTTTGATTATTATCTACTTCACTTGCTTTGACAATGTTAACACATGATTCCCATCGAGAGAGGGAGAGGATTCTAGAAGACAGAGAGGGAGAGGCTTCTAGAAGACAGAGAGGGAGAGGCTTCTAGAAGACAGGAGGGAGAGGATTCTAGAAGACAGAGAGGGAGAGGCTTCTAGAAGACAGGGAGGGAGAGGATTCTAGAAGACAGGGAGGGAGAGGATTCTAGAAGACAGAGAGGGAGAGGCTTCTAGAAGACAGAGAGGGAGAGGATTCTAGAAGACAGGGAGGGAGAGGATTCTAGAAGACAGGGAGGGAGAGGATTCTAGAAGACAGAGAGGGAGAGGCTTCTAGAAGACAGAGAGGGAGAGGATTCTAGAAGACAGGGAGGGAGAGGATTCTAGAAGACAGGGAGGGAGAGGATTCTAGAAGACAGGGAGGGAGAGGATTCTAGAAGACAGGGAGGGAGAGGATTCTAGAAGACAGGGAGGGAGAGGATTCTAGAAGACAGGGAGGGAGAGGATTCTAGAAGACAGGGAGGGAGAGGATTCTAGAAGACAGGGAGGGAGAGGATTCTAGAAGACAGGGAGGGAGAGGATTCTAGAAGAGACAGGGAGGGAGAGGCTTCAGGGAGGGAGAGGACAGACAGGGAGGGAGAGGCTTCTAGACGACAGAGAGGGAGAGGCTTCTAGACGACAGAGAGGGAGAGGATTCTAGAAGACGGGGAGGGAGAGGATTCTAGAAGACGGGGAGGGAGAGGATTCTAGAAGACGGGGAGGGAGAGGATTCTGGACGACGGGGAGGGAGAGGATTCTGGACGACGGGGAGGGAGAGGATTCTAGACGACGGGGAGGGAGAGGATTCTGGACGACAGGGAGGGAGAGGATTCTGGACGACAGGGAGGGAGAGGATTCTGGAAGACAGGGAGGGAGAGGATTCTAGAAGACAGGGAGGGAGAGGATTCTAGAAGACAGGGAGGGAGAGGATTCTAGAAGACAGGGAGGGAGAGGATTCTAGAAGACAGGGAGGGAGAGGCTTCTAGAAGACAGAGAGGGAGAGGATTCTAGAAGACAGGGAGGGAGAGGATTCTAGAAGACAGGGAGGGATGAGATTCTAGAAGACAGGGAGGGAGAGGATTCTAGAAGACAGGGAGGGAGAGGCTTCTAGAAGACTAAAGAGGCTTCTAGAAGACAGGGAGGAGAGGTTCTAGCTAAGACTGGGAGGCACCTAGATTCTAGATATCCTGTCTGTTCTAACTAAAGGCATTGATACTGTGTCTGTCCACCTAGATAGATATCCTGTCTGTTCTAACTAAAGCTGCTGTCGTCCACCTAGATAGATATCCTGTCTGTTCTAACTAAAGCTGCTGTGTACTGTGGCTGTCCACCTAGATAGATATCCTGTCTGTTCTAACTAAAGGTGCTGTCGTCCACCTAGATAGATATCATGTCTGTTCTAACTAAAGCTGCTGTCTTCCACCTAGATAGATATCCTATCTGTTCAAACTAAAGGTGCTGTCGTCCACCTAGATAGATATCCTGTCTGTTCTAACTAAAGGTGCTGTCGTCCACCTAGATAGATATCCTGTCTGTTCTAACTAAAACTGCTGTCTTCCACCTAGATAGATATCCTGTCTGTTGTAACTAAAGCTGCTGTCTCCCACCTAGATAGATATCCTGTCTGTTCTAACTAAAGCTGCTGTCTTCCACCTAGATAGATATCATGTCTGTTCTAACTAAAGCTGCTGTGTACTGTGGCTGTCCCTCCTAGATGTAATATGGAGTCTGATTTCCACCAATTGACCTTTTCTTGCAGGCATTGTGATCATTAGGGAGCCTCACCCCTAGACCGTAGTGACCTTTCTCCTCTCCCTCCCTGCAGCCCAGACAGACAGTGTATTTAGTCCTGCTGATGGTGATGCTACGGCCAGTCTCCCCCTGTACCCCAACATGAAGTTCTGCGCCAGCAAGAACACTGAGCGTATCTACCTTTACTCCCAGGTACATGACGATGCTGCTACTCTGTACTCAACACTCCTCCTTCCTCTCGCCTCCTCATCCCCTCTCGCCTCCTCTTTCCCCTCTCGCCTCCTCGTCCCCTCTCGCCTCCTCGTCCCCTCTCCCTCCTCTTCCCCTCTCCCCTCCTCTTCCCCTCTCGCCTCCTCTTCCCCTCTCGCCTCCTCGTCCCCTCTCGCCTCCTCGTCCCCTCTCGCCTCCTCGGCCCCTCGTCCACTCTCGCCTCCTCGTCCCCTCTCGGCTCCTCGTCCCCTCTCGGCTCCTCGTCCCCTCTCGCCTCCTCGTCCCCTCTCGCCTCCTCGTCCCCTCTCGCCTCCTCGTCCCCTCTCGCCTCCTCGTCCCCTCTCGCCTCCTCTCCGCCTCCTCGTCCCCTCTCGCCTCCTCGTCCCCTCTCGCCTCCTCGTCCCCTCTCGGCTCCTCGTCCCCTCTCGCCTCCTCGTCCCCTCTCGCCTCCTCTTCTGCCTCTCGCCTCCATCTTCCCCTCTCTCCTTCCCCCTCTCTCCTCCTCTTCCCTCATTTCCCTCTCCTCTTCCCCTCTCTCCCTCCTCTTCCCCTCTCGCTCCTCCCTCGTCCCCTCTTGCCTCCTCGTCCCCTCTCCCTCTCTCTCGCCTCCTCTCTCCTACTCCTTCATTTCTCCTCTTTAATCCTGTAGTACATGTACCCTTTGATCTGAGTGACCAATTCAAATGGCTCCTCGTAACCTTTCTGTGACAGACCTCTTATGTCCCCTCTCGGATCCTCGTCCCCTCTTACCTCCTCTTCTGCATAAATCTGGTTTCCTTTTCCCCATAAATCCTTCCCCTCTTTCCCCTCTTAAATCATGAATCCTGGTTTCCCCCTCCTTTTAAATCTCTCCTACTCCTCTTACCCTTTTCCTCCTGGAATCCTCCTCCTTCCCCCTCTTTCTAATCATGAATCCTACTCCTTTTTCTCCTTTTAATACCTGTAGTACATGTCTTTGATATGAGTGACCAATTGAAATGGAAATGTAATATTTTCTGTGACAGACCTCTTATGTACCCATCTAAGGATGAAGCATCTATCTACCTTCTTCAACATAACAGGCGTGGTTTACCCTTTTAAGGCATGAATCAGACGTGGTTTACCCTTTTAAATTACCCTTTTAAGGCATAAATCAGACGTGGTTTACCCTTTTAAATCATGAATCAGACGTAGTTTACCCTTTTAAGGCATGAATCAGACGTGGTTTACCCTTTTAAATCATGAAACAGACGTAGTTTACCCTTTTAAGGCATGAATCAGACGTGGTTTACCCTTTTAAATCATGAAACAGACGTGGTTTACCCTTTTAAGGCATGAATCAGACGCTAAATGGTTTACCCTTTTAAATCATGACGTCAGGATTTGGTTACACCCTTTAAATTGAATCAGTCTTATCTTCCTCATGAAATTCAGACGTGGATTTATTCCCTTTTGAAGCTGGAAGGCATCAGGCAGAATCACCTAGAATCAGACGTGGTTTACCCTTTTAAATCATGAATCAGACGTGGTTTACCCTTTTAAATCATGAATCAGACGTGGTTTACCCTTTTAAGGCATGAATCAGACGTGGTTTACCCTTTTAAATCATGAATCAGACGTGGTTTACCCTTTTAAATCATGAATCAGACGTGGTTTACCCTTTTAAATCATGAATCACCTAGTGGTTTACATCCTGTTTTAGGAGGCATGAAGACATCACTGTAGTTTCACAGGAGGTCCCTTTTAAATCATGTCCGATTTGATTCATCCGAGGCCACTCACATTATTCAGAAATGGATTTAATCAACTGCTAAATGAAAATGGGATCAGATTTGTCAATCTGGGTGAAATGTAAAGTATTACGTCAGAGGAATTGGCTTACAGCTGAAGTGTGTGAATGTGTCTTATCTCTCCTCTGTGTGTCTTCCTTCATCAGGAGGACAGTCCACTGCACTGGAATTTCATTCCTCTGGACATTAAACTGGACAGCTGGGAGGACAGGAGGTGCTAGAGGTAGACGAGAGGCCAGAAGCCTTCAGAGGTCACCAGAGAGACGTCACAGGAGGTCACCAGACGTCACAGGAGGTTTGTTTGACCACTGTAGTCACAGGAGGTCACCTGTAGTCTAGTCACAGGAGGTCACCTAGAGGTAGACGTCACTGTAGTCTAGTCACAGGAGGTCACCTAGAGGTAGACGTCACTGTAGTGTAGTCACAGGAGGTCACCTAGAGGTAGACGTCACTGTAGTCTAGTCACAGGAGGTCACCTAGAGGTAGACGTCACTGTAGTCTAGTCACAGGAGGTCACCTAGAGGTAGACGTCACAGGAGGTCACCTAGAGGTAGACGTCACAGGAGGTCACCTAGAGGTAGACGTCACAGGAGGTCACCTAGAGGTAGACGTCACAGGAGGTCACCTAGAGGTAGACGTCACTGTAGTCACAGGAGGTCACCTAGAGGTAGACGTCACTGTAGTCACAGGAGGTCACCAGAGGTAGAGTCACTGGAGGTCACCTAGAGGTCAGACAGGTCACTGTAGTCACGTCACAGGAGGTCACCTAGAGGTAGACGTCACTGTAGTCACAGGAGGTCACCTAGAGGTAGACGTCACTGTAGTCACAGGAGGTCACCTAGAGGTAGACGTCACTGTAGTCACTACAGGGAAGCTGTCACCTAGAGGTAGACGTCACTGTAGTCACTACAGGGAAGCTGTCACCTAGAGGTAGACGTCACTGTAGTCACTACAGGGAAGCTGTCACCTAGAGGTAGACATTTTAAAGGCACAGTTTATTTACAGGAGGTCACCTAGAGGTAGGTCACAGTCACTAAAGGCACTGTTCAATGGTCAGGTTCACTGTAGTTAAGGAGGTCACCTAGAGTTAGTCACTGTCAAAGCTGTCAAGAGGTAGATCACTGTAGTCACTACGGGGACTGCTGTCAAGAGGTAGACATCACTGTAGGGGAAGCTGTCACCTGGAGGTAGACATCACTGTAGTCACTACGGGGAAGCTGTCACCTGGAGGTAGACGTCACTGTAGTCACTACGGGGAAGCTGTCACCTGGAGGTAGACATCACTGTAGTCACTACGGGGAAGCTGTCACCTAGAGGTAGACATCACTGTAGTCACTACAGAGAAGCTGTCACCTAGAGGAAGTCAATGGTAATGTGGCTGAGAAAATGTTTAAATTGTGTGTTGTGACTGCTTCAATGGTCATTCATTTTAATGTGGGTCAGGTACTGAGGTTTAAAGATTGTGTCTTTGTTTGACTGCTTCAAAGTGACTCTCTGTGGGTCAGGTACTGAGGTTTAAAGCGGTGTTGTGACTCTCTCTGTGTGGGTCAGGTACTGAGGTTTAAAGTGGTGTTGTGACTCTCTGTGTGGGTCAGGTACTGAGGTTTAAAGTGGTGTTGTGACTCTCTGTGTGGGTCAGGTACTGAGGTTTAAAGTGGTGTTGTGACTCTCTGTGTGGGTCAGGCACTGAGGTTTAAAGCGGTGTTGTGACTCTCTCGGTGTGGGTCAGATATTGAGGTTTAAAGTGATGTTGTGACTCTCTCTGTGTGGGTCAGGTACTGAGGTTTAAAGTGATGTTGTGACTCTCTCTGTGTGGGTCAGATATTGAGGTTTGTCCAGCAGTGGAGCACTCTGACAGCCATGAAGCAGAGACTGATCCGCCGCAGTGGTCTCCTGTTCTGCAGCCCAGTCCTGGTCCTGGACCAACTGACCAGCACCCAGCGTAAACACAGCAGCACCAAGAGGTAGGTGGTGGGGGGAGGGGGGTTGAACCTGTCCTATGTCTCCATCCTGCTGTGTTGGTGCTCAGACGGCATCAGTTAATCACAGATTCATCCTGGTTCATGTGGGGGTGGGTGTCTCAAGAGCCAATCACAGTGGACGTAGGAGGAAAGCATTTGACAGAATGTGGGATTTATTCGCTAATCATCAAGCTGATTTCCAGAGATGATATGTTGGTTAAAGACTTCATGCTGAGAAAGTATGGTAGAAATGAAGTCCAACTGGGAACCCTGGTTCCTACAGAGGTAGAGATTCACACTGTAACTGGAGATGGATGGGAAGGTGATTATCCTGTAGTAAGGAGATGGATGGGAAGGTGATTATCCTGTAGTAAGGAGATGGATGGGAAGGTGATTATCTGTAGTAAGGAGATAGTAATGAAGATGGGGTAAGGAGATGGATGGGAAGGTGATTATCCTGTAGTAAGGAGATGGATGGGAAGGTGATTATCCTGTAGTAAAGAGATGGATGGGAAGGTGATTATCCTGTAGTAAGGAGATGGTAATGAAGATGGAGTAAGGAGATGGATGGGAAGGTGATTATCCTGTAGTAAGGAGATAGTAATGAAGATGGAGTAAGGAGATGGATGGGAAGGTGATTATCCTGTAGTAAGGAGATAGTAATGAAGATGGAGTAAGGAGATGGATGGGAAGGTGATTATCCTGTAGTAAAGAGATGGATGGGAAGGTGATTATCCTGTAGTAAGGAGATGGTAATGAAGATGGAGTAAGGAGATGGATGGGAAGGTGATTATCCTGTAGTAAGGAGATAGTAATGAAGATGGAGTAAGGAGATGGATGGGAAGGTGATTATCCTGTAGTAAGGAGATAGTAAGGAAGATGGAGTAAGGAGATGGATGGGAAGGTGATTATCCTGTAGTAAGGAGATAGTAAGGAAGATGGAGTAAGGAGATGGATGGGAAGGTGATTATCCTGTAGTAAAGAGATGGATGGGAAGGTGATTATCCTGTAGTAAGGAGATGGATGGGAAGGTGATTATCCTGTAGTAAAGAGATGGATGGGAAGGTGATTATCCTGTAGTAAGGAGATGGATGGGAAGGTGATTATCCTGTAGTAAGGAGATGGATGGGAAGGTGATTATTGTGTAGTAAAGAGATGGATGGGAAGGTGATTATCCTGTAGTAAGGAGATGGATGGGGAGGTCATTATCTTGTAGTAAGGAGATAGATGGGAAGGTGATTATCTTGTAGTAAGGAGATGGATGGGAAGGTGATTATCCTGTAGTTAGGAGATGGATGGGAAGGTGATTATCCTGTAGTAGGAAGGGGATTATCCTGTAGTAAGGAGATGGATGGGAAGGTGATTATCTTGTAGTAGGAAGGTGATTATCCTGAGGTTAGTTAGACTCTGCTGTAGTGCTGTGCTGGGTTGTCCTGAAGGACTTCACAAATGGAGTCAGAGTAGGAGTGTTGCTGATATAGGATCAGTTTAGCCTTTTAGACACACACACACACACACACACACACACACACACACACACACACACACACACACACACACACACACACACACCTCTCAGTACTACTGTCAGCTGGACCTGGCTTTCATGTCCTTTCATCCAGCCTCTCTACACTGGGCTGTTTGAAGCCCAACAGTCCCCTCACCCCTTCTTTCTTTCATGCAAATCTGCCCCTTCCTCTCTTCTTCCTCCTCCTTTCTTCAAGATTCCTCCTCTTTGATGTGTCCCCTTCCTCTCCTCATCCAGCTATCTGACCTTACTCTTCCTCCTCCTTCTCATCCTTCCTCCCCCCAAGTAACTTCCTCCTCCCTGCCTGCCTCCTTCCATCCTAACCAAACTCCCACTCTCCTCCCCATCCCTCCGTTCTGGTACCTAACCATACTCTTCCTCCCTCCATCCAGGTATCTAACCATACTCTTCCCCCTCCATCCAGGTATCTAACCATACTCTTCCTCCCTCCATCCAGGTACCTAACCATACTCTTCCTCCCTCCATCCAGGTACCTAACCATACTCTTCCTCCCCCCATCCAGGTATCTAACCATACTCTTCCTCCCCCCATCCAGGTATCTAACCATACTCTTCCTCCCCCATCCAGGTATCTAACCATACTCTTCCTCCCCCATCCAGGTATCTAACCATACTCTTCCTCCCCCCATCCAGGTATCTAACCATACTATTCCTCCCTCCATCCAGGTATCTAACCATACTCTTCCTCCCTCCATCCAGGTATCTAACCATACTCTTCCTCCCTCCATCCATCCAGGTATCTAACCATACTCTTCCTCCCTCCATCCATCCAGGTATCTAACCATACTCTTCCTCCCTCCATCCATCCAGGTATCTAACCATACTCTTCCTCCCTCCATCCATCCAGGTATCTAACCATACTCTTCCTCCCTCCATCCATCCAGGTATCTAACCATACTCTTCCTCCCTCCCTCCCTCCATCCAGGTATCTAACCATACTCTTCCTCCCTCCCTCCCTCCATCCAGGTATCTAACCATACTCTTCCTCCCTCCCTCCATCCAGGTATCTAACCATACTCTTCCTCCCTCCCTCCATCCAGGTATCTAACCATACTCTTCCTCCCTCCCTCCATCCAGGTATCTAACCATACTCTTCCTCCCTCCATCCATCCAGGTATCTAACCATACTCTTCCTCCCTCCATCCATCCAGGTATCTAACCATACTCTTCCTCCCTCCCTCCATCCAGGTATCTAACCATACTCTTCCTCCCTCCCTCCATCCAGGTATCTAACCATACTCTTCCTCCCTCCCTCCATCCAGGTATCTAACCATACTCTTCCTCCCTCCATCCATCCAGGTATCTAACCATACTCTTCCTCCCTCCATCCATCCAGGTATCTAACCATACTCTTCCTCCCTCCATCCAGGTATCTAACCATACTCTTCCTCCCTCCATCCATCCAGGTATCTAACCAAAGAAGAAGTGTCCCAGGCCTCTCTCAGTAAGGCCCAGTGTGATGGAGGAACTGTCCGCATGGTCAACAAGGAGATCTTCTTCACCAAGAGGAGAACTGCCTCTATGTCACGACCCAACACCTCTGCCTCCGTCCCAGAGAAGTAGGTCTCCAGTCTCCTAGAGAGTCCTAGCAACACTAGTTCACAGTGCCAAACTTTCTCCTCCACATTGAAATGATATTACATTGAAAGACCACAGTTTGTTCTGTCTGTACAATTGTTGTTCAGTACCCAAGGAACTAAATGTGTCCTCACTTGACGTTTAGAAGGTTGAAGTAAGTCTGTCTTTTCGTGGGTTTCGCCAGTGAGGCTCAATGAACACTTGTCTATGTCCTGGCCTGTACAGGACCAGTGAGTGTTTACCACAGAGGAACCAGGCTATAATCCACTGTTTTAGAGGCTATGGGACCAGTGAGTGTTTACCACAGAGGAACCAGGCTATAATCCACTGTTTTAGAGGCTATGGGACCAGTGAGTGTTTACCACAGAGCGACCAGGCTATAATCCACTGTTTTAGAGGCTATGGGACCAGTGAGTGTTTACCACAGAGGAACCAGGCTATAATCCACTGTTTTAGAGGCTATGGGACCAGTGAGTGTTTACCACAGAGCGACCAGGCTATAATCCACTGTTTTAGAGGCTATGGGACCAGTGAGTGTTTACCACAGAGCGACCAGGCTATAATCCACTGTTTTAGAGGCTATGGGACCAGTGAGTGTTTACCACAGAGGAACCAGGCTATAATCCACTGTTTTAGAGGCTATGGGACCAGTGAGTGTTTACCACAGAGCGACCAGGCTATAATCCACTGTTTTAGAGGCTATGGGACCAGTGAGTGTTTACCACAGAGCGACCAGGCTATAATCCACTGTTTTAGAGGCAATTGACTGAAGGCTTGTTGGATAGATGGAGCACATCGCTATGGCAACCACCACAGGGACTGGCTCGTTCTCTTTCACCCAGCGAGTCTTGCTGATTGGTCCGAGGATCATCGGGGGGGGCGCTCCAGAGAGCCGTGTCCCATCTGTTCTCTAACGTGTGAACAGGCAAGTACCCTGGTGGAGTGCTGTAAGAAACACATCCCCTCTGTGGCAGTGGTCCAGGCTCACCTTCCTCTCCCTCTGCTTCTCCAGCCAGGAGGAGGACTCACACAGACAACAACCATATGTCCCAGCTCCCCAAAGCCATGCTTAGATGTTCCTATTGAATGAATGCCTTGTAACTCTATAGTAATACAGGAGCTTCCACACACTGGTTGAATCAACGTTGTTTCAAATCTAAGTTTATTTGTCACGTGCGTCGACTACAACATTTACATTTACATTTAAGTCATTTAGCAGACGCTCTTATCCAGAGCGACTTACAAATTGTGTAGAGTAGACCATACAGTGTAGAGTAGACCATACAGTGTAGAGTAGACCATACAGTGTAGAGTAGATCATACAGTGTAGAGTAGACCATACAGTGTAGAGTAGACCATACAGTGTAGAGTAGACCATACAGTGTAGAGTAGACCATACAGTGTAGAGTAGACCATACAGTGTAGAGTAGACCATACAGTGTAGAGTAGACCATACAGTGTAGAGTAGACCATACAGTGAAATGCTTACATACAGGCTCTAACCAATAGTGCAAAAAAGGTATTAGGTGAACAATAGGTAAGATAAGAAATAAAACAACAGTAAAAAGAAAATAACAGTAGCGAGGCTCTATACAGTAGCTAGGCTCTATACAGTAGCTAAACTACAGGACTGTTTTGCTATTACAGACTGGAACATGTTCCAGAATTCTTCCGATGGCATTGAGGACTACACCACATCAGTCACTGGCTTCATCAATAAGTATATCGAGGACGTCGTCCCCACAGTGACTGTACGTACATACCCCAACCAGAAGCCATGGATTACAGGCAACATTCCCACTGAGCTAAAGGGTAGAGCTGCCGCTTTCAAGGTGCGGAACTCTAACCCGGAAGCTTATAAGAAATCCTGCTATGCCCTCCGATGAACCATCAAACAGGCAAAGCGTCAATACAGGGCTAAGATTGAAACGTACTACACCGGCTCCGACACTCGTCGGATGTGGCAGGGCTTGCAAACTATTACGGACTACAAATGGAAACACAGCCGCGTCACAGTCACTTCTATGCTAGCTTCGAGGCAAGCAACACTGAGGCAAGCATGAGAGCATCAGCTGTTCCAGACTGTGTGATCACGCTCTCCGTAGCTGACGTGAGTAAGACCTTTTAAACAGGTCATTATTCACAAGGCTGCGGGGCCAGACGGTTTACCAGGACATGTGCTCCAGGCATATGCTGACCAACTGGCAGATGTCTTCACTGACATTTTCAACATGTCCCTGATTGAATCTGTAATATCAACATGTTTCAAGCAGACCACCATAGTCCCTGTGCCCAAGAACATCTGTTCTGCCTAAATGACTACAGACCCGTAGCACTCACGTATGTAGCCATGAAGTGCTTTGAAAGACTGGTAATGGCTCACATCAACACCATTATCCCAGAAACGCTTGACCCACTCCAATTTGCATACCGCCCAAACAGATCCACAGATGATGCAATCTCTTTTGCACTCCACACTGCCCTATCCCACCTGGACAAAAATAACACCTACATGAGAATGCTGTTCATTGACTACAGCTCAGCGTTCAACATCATAGTACCCTCAAAGCTCATCATTAAGCTAAGGATCCTGGGACTAAACACCTCCCTCTGCCACTGAATCCTGGACTTCCTGACGGGCCGTCCCTAGGTGGTGAGGGTAGGTAGCAACACATCTGCCACGCTGATCCTCAACACTGGAGCCCCTCAGGGGTGCATGCTCAGTCCCCTCCTGTACTCCCTGTTCACCCACGACTGCATGGCCAGGCACAACTCCAACACCATCAAGTTTGCAGTCAGCACAACAATGGTAGGTCTGATCACCGACAACGACGAGACAGCCTATAGGAAGGAGGTCAGAGACCAGGCCGGGTGGTGCTAGAATAACCTATCCCTCAACGTAACCAAGACTAAGGAGATGATTGTGGCCTACAGGAAAAGGAGGACCGAGCACGCCCCCATTCTCATCGACAGGGCTTTAGTGGAGCAGGTTGAGAGCTTCAAGTTCCTTGGTGTCCACATCACCAACCAACTAGAATGGTCCAAACACACCAAGACAGTCGTGAAGAGGGCACGACAAAGCCTAATCCCCCTCAGGAAACGAAAAAGATTTGGCATGGGTCCTGAGATCCTCGAAAGGTTCTACAGCTGCAACTTCGAGAGCATCCTGACTGGTTGCATCACTGCCTGGTACGGCAACTGCTTGGCGTCTGACCGCAAGGCAGACGGAATCATCATGTCAATTAAATTACGTTGAATTGATGTCTGTGCCCAGTGGATTAATACTGTTTATTCACTTGTTGGGCAGATGACTGACAATCCTCCCTCCCTCTCTGTGTCTGTCTCTTTCCATCTCTCCCCCCAGACCATCCGAGGTGCACCCAGAGCCTCCTGTTGGTGCTGAAGCTGGGTACCTGCAGGTGCTGGACAGTGAGGGTCGACCCTTGTGTCTGTCCTGCCACAAGGCCTGTGGGTCCACTGGAGGAGCCTGGGACACCTGCTTCTGTAGCCAGACGTAAGTAGCAGCATCATCAAAGTAAAGCCAAGTTCACCCATCAGTGGTGTTGTATATCCTGCTATTATTATTGTTGCCTCGTAGGCCTACTGCGTTCCTTAATTAAAGCTCTACAAAGAAAACATCAAGTTATTCTGTTGTATTCTACTTCATCTATCCTATCATAGGTGTCAGGAGGAGTTCCAGCTGCGCTCCAGCCAGGCCTACATGCGTGCCCGGGTACTGCAGACGGAGCAGGGGGTGTGTCAGAGCTGCGGCCTGCAAGCCCACCAGCTGTACCTGAAGGTCCGCGACGCCCCGCCCACACACAGGAAGGAGATGCTAGAGAACACCGGGCTGGCCCAGCTGTCACTCAAACAGGTTGGTTGGTTTGAATGTCTTTAGCCCCCCAGGTCTGTGATACAGAGAGGGACCTAGGACCATTCCATTACTCTGTATGGGGTGACCTAGGACCATTCCATTACTCTGTATGGGGGGACCTAGGAACATTCCATTACTCTGTATGGGGGGACCTAGGACCATTCCATTACTCTGTATGGGGGGACCTAGGAACATTCCATTACTCTGTATGGGGGGACCTAGGAGCATTCCATTACTCTGTATGGGGGGACCTAGGAGCATTCCATTACTCTGTATGGGGGGACCTAGGAACATTCCATTACTCTGTATGGGGGGACCTAGGAACATTCCATTACTCTGTATGGGGGGACCTAGGACCATTCCATTACTCTGTATGGGGTGACCTAGGACCATTCCATTACTCTGTATGGGGGGACCTAGGACCATTCCATTACTCTGTATGGGGGGACCTAGGAGCATTCCATTACTCTGACCTAGGACCATTCCATTATCTGGGGTGACCTAGGACCATTCCATTACTCTGTATGGGGTGACCTAGGACCATTCCATTACTCTGTATGGGGGGACCTAGGACCATTCCATTACTCTGTATGGGGGGACCTAGGACCATTCCATTACTCTGTATGGGGTGACCTAGGACCATTCCATTACTCTGTATGGGGTGACCTAGGACCATTCCATTACTCTGTATGGGGGGACCTAGGACCATTCCATTACTCTGTATGGGGTGACCTAGGACCATTCCATTACTCTGTATGGGGTCTGAACTACACTACTTAGCCAGGATACAGTCTTCTACATGACTTTATGAGCCCTTTATAGACATGAGCTTTTTAAAGGTGCACAAATCTACAGACCGAGAGAACAGTCATACTATTGATGTGGGTTGATTTTCAACTGGATTTATCAAAGAGCAGTATCATCATCTCTCTCTTCTCAAATGAGCATATCACATGACTGAAGTACAGAAAACACTGAACTGGATAGGACCCATTTAGACATTTGAAGCCACTTGTGATATAAAGCAGCGTGTGTAGTGTCGAGAACAGACGGGTTTCACCTGTTCCAACTAACCCCCTGGATCTAGGGGGACTAAAGGCTTTAGTAGACATTATATTATACACTGGGAGAGGAGGGGGAGAACACAGAGAAGAGAGTGAAATGAGAGGGACTCAGTCCTCTCCACTACTGACTGACACTTATCTTCCCTGGAAACTGCTGCTTTGTGCTGGGGGAAGATAAACCATTAGATGTGTGGGTGGAGGGGGTGTGGGTGTGGATGACGGGTGTGTGTGGGGGGGTGGGGTGTGTGGGTGTGGATGATGGGTGTGTGTGGAGGGGGTGTACTGTACTGTGGACACACAGGTTCCTCTCTCAACCTGTGTGTGTGTGTGTGTGTGTGTGTGTGTGTGTGTGTGTGTGTGTGTGTGTGTGTGTGTGTGTGTGTGTGTGTGTGTGTGTGTGTGTGTGTGTGTGTGTGTGTGTGTGTGTGTGTGTGTGTGTGTGTGTGTGTGTGACTTCCTCTCTCTCGGCTCACAGTGAATAGATTGGCCAGTACTGTCAGGTCCTCCATGGATTTCTCCCACAGCTCAACCTCACCTCAGCCAAGAGCCTGTTAGATTTGACTCTGCCATTTCTACTGGAAAGACCTTCTGCCTTCTCGCTCACAGATCAATGGATGGATTTGGCCTAACACTAACAGGTCCTCTGTACTGCACAGAAACCACAGAACAACTGCTGATTAACACATTGTATTGGTGCGCTGTATAGGAGGTCTGAGGACTCTAGCTTTAGTAAAGGCTTCCTAAGACATTAGTAGACCAGTGGGGGAATGTATGGACCGAGGAGGGGGTGGAGGTGGGTCGGTAGTCGTGGTGGAACGGAGCTTGTTCCTGAGTACAGCTTTGCTTTTCTTCTCCTCTGTGGGTATGTGACCCCCCCCCCCGGTTCTCTTGTGGCTTATGTTGGGAGAGCGCTACTCTATCTACCGCTTCTACCCAGGAATGGAGATTGATTTCTGAGCTGAATTGTCCCCAGGGTTCCCCTTCTCTGGCTCTTTCCACATAAAGTGAAGAAAAGAAAATGCTTAGCTTCAAATTTAAATGCCTCCATTTTGTTTCTAGTGTTCCCCAGCTCCAGGCCATAGAACTAGAATTACAGGCGTTTGAGTTCCTACCTGTTCCCAGAGTCCCCAGCTCGTTCTCTTCCATTAGAGCCTTGTCATTCTCTCTGTCTGAAGACAGACAGGCGAAGGCAATGTGATGCTGACATGGGAAGGTTGACAAGATCCTATTATGAAAAACACATGGACAAAACTCACAAGGGATTTTACAAATATTTCTTACACCAAATTGTTTTTTTATCCATTCGAGCTTTTAAAACTGTAAATGATATAATCATTATACTACCTCCTTTACTGAGGAATGTGTTTATTAAAATGGTCTGTGTTGTGTCCAGCTGAATGAGATGATCCGTGCCCCCGTGGAGGGTCAGTTCTGGCAGGTGGACCACATCCGACCCGTCTACAGTGGGGGAGGACAGTGTTCCCTGGACAACCTACAGACACTCTGCACCGTCTGCCACAGAACCGTAAGAGTCCAGTACACACACCGTCACACACAGACACACAGTGTTCCCTGGACAACCTACAGACACTCTGCACCGTCTGCCACAGAACCACAAGGGTCCTGGTCCCCGTTCCTCTGTGTCCATAAACACTCAGTCCCACATGGTGCTTCATTACACCCATATGCCCTCTCAAACCACCACCATACCATAATATCATACCATGTTATAATACCATGTTGTAATATCATACAATGGTATAATACCATGTTATAATACCATGTTATAATATAATACCATGTTATAATATAATACCATGTTATAATACCATGTTATAATATAATACCATGTTATATAAATACCATGTTATAATATAATACCATGTTGTAATATAATACCATGTTGTAATATAATACCATGTTATAATATAATACCATGTTATAATATAATACCATGTTATAATATAATACCATGTTATAATATAATACCATGTTATAATATAATACCATGTAATATAATACCATGTTATAATATAATACCATGTTATAATACCATACATGTTATAATATAATACCATGTTATAATATAATACCATGTTATAATATAATACCATGTTATAATATAATACCATGTTATAATATAATACCATGTTATAATACCATGTTATAATATAATACCATGTTATAATACCATGTTGTAATATAATATAATACCATGTTGTAATATAATACCATGTTATAATATAATATAATACCATGTTATAATATAATACCATGTTATAATATAATACCATGTTGTAATATAATACCATGTTATAATATAATACCATGTTATAATACCATGTTATAATATAATACCATGTTATAATATAATACCATGTAATATAATACCATGTTGTAATATAATACCATGTTATAATATAATACCATGTTATAATACCATGTTATAATATTATAATATAATACCATGTTATAATATAATACCATGTTATAATATAATACCATGTTATAATATAATACCATGTTATAATTATAATATAATACCATGTTGTAATATAATACCATGTTATAATATAATACCATGTTATAATATAATACCATGTAATATAATACCATGTTATAATATAATACCATGTTATAATATAATACCATGTTATAATACCATGTTATAATACCATGTTATAATATAATACCATGTTATAATATAATACCATGTTATAATATAATACCATGTTATAATACCATGTTATAATATAATACCATGTTATAATATAATACCATGTTATAATATAATACCATGTTATTATAATACCATGTTATATAATACCATGTTATAATATAATACCATGTTATAATATAATACCATGTTATAATATAATACCATGTTATAATACCATGTTATAATATAATACCATGTTATAATACCATGTTATAATACCATGTTATAATATAATACCATGTTATAATACCATGTTATAATATAATACCATGTTATAATACCATGTTATAATATAATACCATGTTATAATACCATGTTATAATATAATACCATGTTATAATACCATGTTATAATATAATACCATGTTATAATATAATACATGACATATGTTTTATAATACATGTTAGTATATATACCATGTTATAATACCATGTTATAATATAATACCATGTATATACTGTTTGTTATAATACCATGTTATAATACTGTTTGTTATAATAGGACATATAATACCATGTTATAATAATATAATACCATGTTACAATATGTTTTACAGAGGACAGAATACTGATTATACACCACCATGTTATAATATAATACAGAGTACTGATGACAGTAGGCTGTTTGTTTTACAGAGGACAGATACATGAGTAGGCTGTTTGATGACAGTACTGATGACAGTGCTGTTTGTTTTTTATGACAGTAGGCTGTTTGTTTTATCAGAGGACAGAGTACTGATGACAGTAGGCTGTTTGTTTTACAGTAGGCTGTTTGAGGACAGAATACTGATGACAGTAGGCTGTTTGTTTTACAGAGGACATACTGATGACAGTAGGCTGTTTGTTTTACAGAGGACAGTTATACTGATGACAGTAGGCTGTTTGTTTTACAGAGGACAGAGTACTGATGACAGTAGGCTGTTTGTTTTACAGAGGACAGAGTACTGATGACAGTAGGCTGTTTGTTTTACAGAGGACAGAGTACTGATGACAGTAGGCTGTTTGTTTTACAGAGGACAGAGTACTGATGACAGTAGGCTGTTTGTTTTACAGAGGACAGAGTACTGATGACAGTAGGCTGTTTGTTTTACAGAGGACAGAGTACTGATGACAGTAGGCTGTTTGTTTTACAGAGGACAGAGTACTGATGACAGTAGGCTGTTTGTTTTACAGAGGACAGAGTACTGATGACAGTAGGCTGTTTGTTTTACAGAGGACAGAGTACTGATGACAGTAGGCTGTTTGTTTTACAGAGGACAGAGTACTGATGACAGTAGGCTGTTTGTTTTACAGAGGACAGAGTACTGATGACAGTAGGCTGTTTGTTTTACAGAGGACAGAGTACTGATGACAGTAGGCTGTTTGTTTTACAGAGGACAGAGTACTGATGACAGTAGGCTGTTTGTTTTACAGAGGACAGAGTACTGATGACAGTAGGCTGTTTGTTTTACAGAGGACAGAGTACTGATGACAGTAGGCTGTTTGTTTTACAGAGGACAGAGTACTGATGACAGTAGGCTGTTTGTTTTACAGAGGACAGCTCAGCAAGCCAAGGACAGAAGCCAGATGAAGAAAGGACTGGCAGCCTCCAAGGTGGCTTCAGACATCACTCGCTTCTTCATAAAGAAATGAACATTGAAACCAAATGTTTTCCTCAACCAAGGAAGGAGGGAAAGTTGGAGGAGGACTGAGTGACATAGGAAGGATGTTTCTTCAGTGTGTTGGCATCTCTGTGAAGAAGGCTACATGTCACGGTTGGTTCTCAATGCTGCCACTGATGTCTGTGTTATGGATTCACCAGCAATCCAATGTAGAGGAACATCGCCTCCTTCCTTTAATGACATCATGTTCCAGTTGGATCATTGAGAGTGTTGATGTGAACACTGTTCTTTCAGGGTTGATTTTTTTTGTTGAGTTACCTGAATAGATTTTTACTAAACAATGCTGCCTGTGTCAAATGCAAATGTTCCAAATGAGCAGCTCCGCTCCTTCCCATGTTGTCCCCAAACCGTCAGCAGTGAGCCTGGGTTGATTTATAACGGGCTTATCTAGCTCAGATACAGGCTGAACTGAACCAAGCTGGGCAGGCTGCTGCCTGTTTGAGTTGCCAGCCTGCCTGCATGCCTGCCGAGCGCTCGCTGCTATTTTAGGTTGTGCAAACTTGGTAGAAAAACCCTGATGTGTGATGCTCTAGTTTACATCTTGACAGGATATCACAAGTGTTTTCCTTCATGTCCTCTACATGTAGTCTAGTTGGTAGTGTCTTTATGTCCTCTACATGTAGTCTAGTTGGTAGTGTCTTTATGTCCTCTACATGTAGTCTAGTTGGTAGTGTCTTTATGTCCTCTAGTGTCTTTATGTACAGTCTAGTTGGTAGTGTCTTTATGTCCTCTACATGTAGTCTAGTTGGTAGTGTCTTTATGTCCTCTACATGTAGTCTAGTTGGTAGTGTCTTTATGTCATGTAGTCTCTACATGTAGTCTAGTTGGTAGTGTCTTTATGTCCTCTACATGTAGTCTAGTTGGTAGTGTCTTTATGTCCTCTACATGTAGTCTAGTTGGTAGTGTCTTTATGTCCTCTACATGTAGTCTAGTTGGTAGTGTCTTTATGTCCTCTACATGTAGTCTAGTTGGTAGTGTCTTTATGTCCTCTACATGTAGTCTAGTTGGTAGTGTCTTTATGTCCTCTCTACATGTAGTCTAGTTGGTAGTGTCTTTATGTCCTCTACATGTAGTCTAGTTGGTAGTGTCTTTATGTCCTCTACAGTTGTAGTCTAGTTGGTAGTGTCTTTATGTCCTCTACATGTAGTCTAGTTGGTAGTGTCTTTATGTCCTCTACATGTAGTCTAGTTGGTAGTGTCTTTATGTCCTCTACATGTAGTCTAGTTGGTAGTGTCTTTATGTCCTCTACATGTAGTCTAGTTGGTAGTGTCTTTATGTCCCTACATGTAGTCATGTCTTTATGTCTAGTCTAGTTGGTAGTGTCTTTATGTCCTCTACATGTAGTCTAGTTGGTAGTGTCTTTATGTCCTCTACATGTAGTCTAGTTGGTAGTGTCTTTATGTCCTCTACATGTAGTCTAGTGTCTTTATGTCCTCTTGTAGTCTAGTGTGTCTTTATGTCCTCTACATGTAGTCTAGTTGGTAGTGTCTTTATGTCCTCTAGTCAGTGTCTTTATGTCTAGTTGGTAGTGTCTTTATGTCCTCTACATGTAGTCTAGTTGGTAGTGTCTAGTTGGTAGTGTCTTTTATGTCCTCTACATGTAGTCTGTCCTCTACATGTAGTCTAGTTGTCTTTATGTCCTCTACATGTAGTCTCTTTATGTCCTCTACATGTAGTCTAGTTGGTAGTGTCTTTATGTCCTCTACATGTAGTCTAGTTGGTAGTGTCTTTATGTCCTCTACATGTAGTCTAGTTGGTAGTGTCTTTATGTCCTCTACATGTAGTCTAGTTGGTAGTGTCTTTATGTCCTCTACATGTAGTCTAGTTGGTAGTGTCTTTATGTCCTCTACATGTAGTCTAGTTGGTAGTGTCTTTATGTCCTCTACAGTCTAGTTGGTAGTGTCTTTATGTCCTCTACATGTAGTCTAGTTGGTAGTGTCTTTATGTCCTCTACATGTAGTCTAGTTGGTAGTGTCTTTATGTCCTCTACATGTAGTCTAGTTGGTAGTGTCTTTATGTCCTCTACATGTAGTCTAGTTGGTAGTGTCTTTATGTCTTAGTCTAGTTGTAGTGTCTTTATGTCCTCTACATGTAGTCTAGTTGGTAGTGTCTTTATGTCCTCTACATGTAGTCTAGTTGGTAGTGTCTTTATGTCCTCTACATGTAGTCTAGTTGGTAGTAAAAACTACATGTAGTCTAGTTGGTATTTATGTCCTCTACATGTAGTCTAGTTGGTAGTCTAGTTGGTAGTGTCTTTAGTACATGTAGTCTAGTTGGTAGTGTCTTTATGTCCTCTACATGTCGTCTAGTTGGTAGGTTTTCTATGATGTCTACTGTTTTAGCAGGAGTCTTGGATTTGTTAGACTGAGCATGAATGGATGAACAAACTTGACTGAAATGAAAATAAAAACTATTATTCTCTCTTCTGTTGAGTGATCTGTGTGGTTGTGGTTGTTTCAAAGCCAAACGTCTCAGGAGTTTAGTTTATATATATATATATATATATATATATATATATATATATATATATATATATATATATATATACATTTTAACCTTTTATTTAACCTTTTATTTAACTAGGCAAACCCTCCCTAAGTCGATGGGCCAAACCCTCCCAAATTCTTATTTTACGGATGACGGCCAAACCTCCCTACCCGGAAGACGCTGCCAAACCCTCCCTAACCCGGACGACGCTGGGCCAAACCCTCCCTAACCCGGGACGCTGGGCCAAACCTCCCTAACCCTTGGATTTGGACTGACGCTGGGCCAAACCCTCCCTAACCCCGGCCAACCCCTCCCTAACCCGGACGACGCTGGGCCAAACCCCCTCCCTAACCCGGACCCGGCCAAACCCTCCCTAACCCGGACGACGCTGGGCCAAACCCTCCCTAACCCGGACCTGGGCCAAACCCTCCCTAACCCGGACGACGCTGGGCTCCTAACCCGGACGACCTGGGCCAAACCCTCCCTAACCCGGACGACGCTGGGCCTAACCCGGACGACGCTGGGCCAAACCCTCCCTAACCCGGACGACGCTGGGCCAAACCCTCCCTAACCCGGACGACGCTGGGCCAAACCCTCCCTAACCCGGACGACGCTGGGCCAAATTGTGCACCGCCCTATGGGACTCCCGGTTGTGATACAGTGGGATCGAACCAGGGTCTGGAGTGTAGGAGGGCTTTCCCAGGCAAACCATTGTACCGTTATTAGGAATGTACAAAAGTTCATCTCACAGCATAAAATGTACTGTGCAAATGTGCATCGCTTAAAGTCCAACAGAAAGGTAGTAATATCCACATTCTGACATGTCTGTCCATCTTCCTGCCCCCCTGTGTTCTTCTGAAAGGACTTAACTCAATAAAGAAGAAAGAGAGAGGAAGGAAAGGTTACTATGGAAACAGTAGACCTGTGTGTTGGTGATCGGCATTGCGGAGGCAGAATATTGAATCATTTTCACAGCTCCTCTGTTTAGAGTTCAGGCTACAGATCAGCAGCTGGCTGGCTGCAATCAATCTCACCAGCCTCCTGTCTGTATCAGTCTGCCCTTCAGAGTATCTCACCAGCCTCCTGTCTGTATCAGTCTGCCATCAGAGTATCTCTGCTCAACACTGTCTCAGGTGGTCCATCCAGCTCATTGGACAGTGGGAACATGAGTCGGCCATGTTGGTTCTGGGAGCAGCTGAGCTTGCAGATCTTGATCCCAACCCTCCTGATAGAAAAAATCCACACCAGACCTGGTTGACTGGCTCAGACCAGACAAAGGAGAAAGGAGGATGATGTGCACAGAGAATGGAACCTCAGTATCCCTAATACAGCTCATGTCAACCAATCACATCAGATAAAGGTATTCCCAGCCCAGCTAAGACCACTTCTAGTCTGGAATGATAACTTCCTGGTTCAGCATTGTTTCAACTGAGCTTCTCAGTTTGGATTCCATGCGAGACCACTAACAGCTTTATCGGGAGCCTTGTGCCTCGTCCTCAGTCCTCTACATCTGCTGCAGGTCTCCAGCCAGGGTCTCCAGCCAGGTCTCCAGCCAGGTCTCCAGCCAGGGCTCCAGCCAGGGTCTCCAGCCAGGGTCTCCAGCCAGGGTCTCCAGCCAGGGCTCCAGCCAGGGTCTCCAGCCAGGGCTCCAGCCAGGTCTCCAGCCAGGTCTCCAGCCAGGTCTCCAGCCAGGGCTCCAGCCAGGGTCTCCAGCCAGGGCTCCAGCCAGGGTCTCCAGCCAGGGCTCCAGCCAGGTCTCCCAGCCTGTTGTCTGACTGAGTCGGCAGGCCTTTGAGTACTGGACATCTCACAGGGAGGCAGCATCCCACGCCCTTTCTGTCCCTGCTCCAGCCACTGTCTGCTTTCTGGCTCAGCCAGCGCTCCACTGTCTGTCTCCTGTCCTGTCAATATGGCTGTGACCCTCTGTTGTCTGACTGAGCCAGCGCTCCACTGGCTGCTTTGAGTACTGGTCCCTCCTGACAGCCAGGCTCCACTGTCTGCTTTCTGTCCCTGTCCTGACAGCCAGCGCTCCACTGTCTGCTCCACTTTCTGTCCCTGTCCTGACAGCCAGCGCTCCACTGTCTGCTTTCTGTCCCTGTCCTGACAGCCAGCGCTCCACTGTCTGCTTTCCCTGTCCCTCTGTCCTGACAGCCAGCGCTCCACTGTCTGCTTTCTGTCCCTGTCCTGACAGCCAGCGCTCTACTGTCTGCTTTCTGTCCCTGTCCTGACAGCCAGCGCTCTACTGTCTGCTTTCTGTCCCTGTCCTGTCAGCCCAGCCAGCGCTCCACTGTCTGCTTTCTGTCCCTGTCCTGACAGCCAGCGCTCCACTGTCTGCTTTCTGTCCCTGTCCTGACAGCCAGCGCTCCACTGTCTGCTTTCTGTCCCTGTCCTGCTCCACTGTCTGCTTTCAGTCCCAGCCAGCTCCACTGTCTGCTTTCTGTCCCTGTCCTGACAGCCAGCGCTCCACTGTCTGCTTTCTGTCCCTGTCCTGACAGCCAGCGCTCCACTGTCTGTCCCTGTCCTTCTGTCCCTGTCCTGACAGCCAGCCACTGTCTGCTTTCTGTCCCTGTCCTGACAGCCACACTGTCTGCTTTCTGTCCCTGTCCTGACAGCCAGCGCTCCACTGTCTGCTTTCTGTCCCTGTCCTGCTCCACTGTCTGCTTTCTGTCCCTGTCCTGACAGCCAGCGCTCCACTGTCTGCTTTCTGTCCCTGTCCTGTCCTGCCACAGCCAGCGCTCCCACTGTCCCTGTCCTGACAGCCAGCGCTCCACTGCTTTCTGTCCCTGTCCTGACAGCCAGCGCTCCACTTCCTGCTTCCTTCAGTCCACACCTGTAGATGGATGCAACTTTACGAAGTTTACTGCAGCCAGGCCTCTCTCTCCCTCCCCTCAGCGCTCTCGTCTCCCTGCTTCTTTTATTACACTCAAGCCAGGAGGGAGGATTGGGGGGGAGAACTTTAATAACGCCAAGCCCAGACGGAGGGAGCCGTATGGAGCGTCCTGGCATCAGATGAAGACGTGCGGCTGCATCGCGGCGTTCTCTCTCTTCCCAGAGGGCCCGTTGATTAAAGAGCAGCCAGAGTCACGTGATGCTTCGTCTGTTTGTGTTGGGTAAACTCCAGACCCTCCCGCCAGGCCCTGGGAAAGACAATATCACTGTCAGTTGGTGTTAAGAAAGGAGAACAGTCCACAGTAACAGAGGTAGAAGTCTCTGTCCACTGTCCATCCTGTCTGTCTGATGGGTGGTTAGCTTTGCTATAACTGTCTGATAGCCTTTGCAAATTACATTTAGAGAAAATCAAATTAAACTTGTCACATGCGCCGAATACAACAAGTGTAGACTTTACCGTGAAATGCTGACTTACAAGCCCTTAACCAACAGTGCAGTTCAAGAAGAGTTAAGAAAATATTTACCAAGTAGGCTACAATAAAAAGTAATAATAACAAGTAACACAATAATAAAAACAACAACGAGGCTTTATATACAGGGGGCACCACCTGGGGGCACCCGAGTCAGTGTGGGGGGTATATACAGGGGGCACCTGTACTGAGTCAGTGTGGGGGGTATATACAGGGGGCACCTGTACCGAGTCAGTCAGTGTGGGGGGTATATACAGGGGGCACCTGTACAGGGGGAGTCAGTGTGGGGGGTATATACAGGGGGCACCTGTACCGAGTCAGTGGGGGGTATATACAGGGGGCACCTGTACCGAGTCAGTGTGGGGGGTATATACAGGGGCACCTGTACCGAGTCAGTGTGGGGGGTATATACAGGGGGCACCTGTACCGAGTCAGTGTGGGGGTATATACAGGGGGCACCTGTACCGAGTCAGTGTGGGGGTATATACAGGGGCACCTGTACCGAGTCAGTGTGGGGGGTATATACAGGGGGCACCTGTACCGAGTCAGTGTGGGGGTATATACAGGGGCACCTGTACAGGGGGCACCCGAGTCAGTGTGGGGGGTATATACAGGGGGCACCTGTACCGAGTCAGTGTGGGGGGTATATACAGGGGGCACCTGTACCGAGTCAGTGTGGGGGGTATATACAGGGGGCACCTGTACCGAGTCAGTGTGGGGGGTATATCACCTGTGTCACCGAGTCAGTGGGGGTATATACAGGGGGGGGCACCTGTACTGAGTCAGTGTGAGGGGGTATATACAGGGGGCACCTGTACCGAGTCAGTGTGGGGGTATATACGGGGGCACCTGTACCGAGTCAGTGTGGGGGTATATACAGGGGGGGGTCACCTGTACCGAGTCAGTGTGGGGGGTATATACCTGTACCGAGTCAGTGTGGGGGGTATATACAGGGGGCACCTGTACCGAGTCAGTGTGGGGGGTATATACAGGGGGCACCGGTACCGAGTCAGTGTGCGGGGGTACAGGCTAGTTGAGGTAATCTGTACTTGTAGTTGGGGTGACGTGACTATGCATAGGTAACAAACAAACAGCGAATAGCAGCAGTGTAAAAAAGGGGGGTTTCAATGTAAATTTTCCGATGGCGATTTTATGACTTGTTCAGCAGTCTTTTGGCTTGGGCGTAGAAGCTGTAGAGGAGCCTTTTGGTCCTAGACTTAGCGTTCCGGTATCGCTTGCTGTGCAGTAGTGGAGAAAACAGTCTATAGACTGGTGACTGGAGTCTCTGACAATTTTATGGGCTTTCCTCTGACACCGCCTATTATATAGGTCCTGGATGGCGGGAAGCTTGGCCCCAGTGATGTACTGGGCAGTACGCACTACCCCCTGTAGTGCCTTACGGTCAGATGCCGAGCAGTTGCCATACCAAGCAGTGATGCAACCGGTCAGGATGCTCTCGGTGGTGCAGCTGTAGAACCTTTTGAGGATCTGGGGACCCATGCCAAATCTTTTCAGTCTCCTGAGGGGGAAATGTTTGGTCGTGACCTCTTCATGACTGTCTTGGTATGTTTGGACCATGTTAGTTTGTTGGCGATGTGGACACCAAGGAACGTGAAACTCTCGACCTGCTCCACTACAGCCCTGTCAATGTTAATGGGGGCCTGTACGACCTGCCTTTTCCTGTAGTCCACAATCAGCTCCTTTGTCTTGCTCACTTTGAGGGAGAGGTTGTTGTCCTGACACCACACTGACAGTTCTCTGACCTCCTCCCTATAGGCTCCCTTATCGTTGTCGGTGATCAGGCCACTGTTGTGTCGTCAGCAAACTTAATGATGGTGTTGATGTCGTGTTTGGCCACGCAGTCGTGGGTGAACAGGGAATACAGGAGGGGACTAAGTACACACCCCTAGGGGCCCCAGTGTTGAGGATCCGCGTGTCAGACGTGTTGCCTACTCTTACCACCTGGGGGCGGCCCATCAGGAAGACCAGGATCCAGTTGCAGAGGGAGGTGTTTAGTCCCAGAGTCCTTAGCTTAGTGATGAGCTTCGTGGGCACTATGATGTTGAACGCTGAGCTGTAGTCAATGAACAGGATTCTCACATAAGTGTTATTTTTGTCCAGGTGGAAAAGGGCAGTGTGGAGTGCAATTACGTCATCTGTGGATCTGTTGGGGCGGAATGTGAATTGGAGTGGTTCTAGGGGTTCTGGGATAATGGTGTTGATGTGAGCCATGACCAGCCTTTCAAAGCACTTCATGGCTACTGACGTGAGTACCACGGGGCAGTAATCATTTATGCAGGTTACCTTCGCTTTCTTGGGCACAGGGACTGTGGTGGTCTGCTTGAAACATGTAGGTATTACAATTCGGTCAGGGATGGGTTGAAATTGTCAGTGATGACACTTGACAGTTGGTCCATGCATGCTTTGAGTACACGTCCTGGTAATTGGTCTGGCCCAGCGGCTTTGTGAATGTTGACCTGTTTAAAGGTTTTGTTCACATCGGCTACCGAGAGCGTTATCACACAGTCATCCAGAACATCTGGTGCTCTCGTGCATGCTTCAGTGTTGCTAGCCTCGAAGCGAACATAAAAGGCATTTAATTTGTCTGGGAAGCTGGGAAGCTTGCGTCTTGGTTTCCCTTTGTAGTCCGGAATAGTTTTCAAGCCCTGCCACATCCGACGATCGTCAGAGCCGGTGTAGTAGGATTCAATCTTAATCCTGTATTGATGCTTTGCTTGTTTGATGGTTAGTCAGAGGACATAGCGGGATTTCTTTTTTGCGTCCAGATTAGTCTCCCGCTCCTTGAAAGCGGCAGTTCTAGCCTTTAGCTCGATGCGGATGTTGCCTGTAATCCATGGCTTCTAGTTGGGATATGTACAAACAGTCAGTGTGGGGATGACGTCATCGATGCACTTATTGATGAAGCCAGTGACTGAGGTGGTGAATTCCTCAATGCCATTGGATGAATCCTGGAACATATTCCAGTCTGTGCTAGCACAACAGCAATGATCAACATTGGGATATACAGTAACCATCCTTCCAGTACCATACAAGGAGGTGATCTCTAGATGGGATATACAGTAACCATCCTTCCAGTACCATACAGGGAGGTGATCTCTAGATGGGATATACAGTAACCATCCTTCCAGTACCATACAGGGAGGTGATCTCTAGATGGGATATACAGTAACCATCCTTCCAGTACCCAGGGAGGTGATCTCTAGATGGGAGTAACCATCCTTCCAGTACCATCTCTAGATGGGATATACAGTAACCATCCTTCCAGTACCATACAGGGAGGTGGATGGGATATGATCTCTACAGGGAGGTGATGGGATATACAGTAACCATCCTTCCAGTACCATACAGGGAGGTGATCTCTAGATGGGATATACAGTAACCATCCTTCCAGTACCATACAGGAGGTGATCTCTAGATGGGATATACAGTAACCATCCTTCCAGTACCATACAGGGAGGTGATCTCTAGATGGGATATACAGTAACCATCCTTCCAGTACCATACAGGGAGGTGATCTCTAGATGGGATATACAGTAACCATCCTTCCAGTACCATACAGGGAGGTGATCTCTAGAGGTGATCAGTACCATACAGGGAGGTGATCTCTAGATGGGATATACAGTAACCATCCTTCCAGTACCATACAGGGAGGTGATCTCTAGATGGGATATACAGTAACCATCCTTCCAGTACCATACAGGGAGGTGATCTCTAGATGGGATATACAGTAACCATCCTTCCAGTACCATACAGGGAGGTGATCTCTAGATGGGATACAGTAACCATCCTTCCAGTACCATATCCTTCCAGGGAGGTGATCTCTAGATGGGATATACAGTAACCATCCTTCCAGTACCATACAGGGAGGGGAGGATATGTAACCATCCTTCCAGTACCATACAGGGAGGTGATCTCTAGATGGGATATACAGTAACCATCCTTCCAGTACCATACAGGGAGGTGATCTCTAGATGGGATATACAGTAACCATCCTTCCAGTACCATACAGGGAGCAGATATCTTTCAGATGCTAAACCAAAGCCTGTTAAATGATAGACCATCCCTGGCTAAACCTATTTATTGAAGAGGCTCTCTGTAGTCTACCTCCAGGATGTGTTGCATGCAGAGAAGAGGATGATGACCAAAAACACAATCAATTCACAAAGTAATGGATCCAGGGAAAGAGAGGACAAGGTGCTTAGTATCATTCATACATTTCCCAGTCGGTGGTAGATCCATTTATATTGCTGTAGCAATACATACCTTAATGCTGTTCGTTATAGCTCATGTGACGAGAGAGAAGAGACGTTCAATTCTACAACCACCTAAAAGGAAATGATTCCCAAACCTTCCATAATAAGGCCATCACCTACAAAGCGATGAACCTGGAGAAGAGTCCCCTAAGCAAGCTGGTCCTGGGGCTCTGTTCACAAACAGACACCACAAGAGTCTCAGGACATCAACACAATTAGACCCAACCAAATCATGAGAAAACAAAAATATAATTACTTTGACACATTGGAAAGAATTAACAAAAAAACAGTCAACTAGAATGTGATTTGGCCCTAAACAGAGAGTCCACAGTGGCAGAATACCTGACCACTGTGACTGACCCAAACTTAAGGAAAGCTTTGACTATGTACAGACTCAGTGAGCATAGCCTTGCTATAGAGAAAGGCCGCTGAAGACAGACCTGGCTCTCAAGAGAAGACAGGCTATGTGCTCACTGCCCACAAAATGAGGTGAAAACTAAGCTGCACTTCCTAACCTCCTGCCAAATGTATGACCATATTAGAGATACATATTTCCCTCAGATCACACAGATCCACAAAGAATTTGATAAACTCCCATATCTACTGGGTGAAATACCACAATGTGACATCACAGCAGCAAGATTTGTAACCTGTTGCCACGAGAAAAGGGCAACCAGTGAAGAACAAACACCATTGTAAATACAACCCATATTGATGTTTATTTATTTTCCCTTTTGTACTTTAACTTTTTGCACATCGTTACAACTCTGTATATAAACATAATATGACATTTGTAATGTCTCAATTCCTTCAAATCAAATTTTATTTGTCACATACACATGGTTAGCAGATGTTAATGCGAGTGTAGCGAAATGCTTGTGCTTCTAGTTCCGACAATGCAGTGATAACCAACAAGTAATCTAACTAACAATTCCAAAACTACTGTCTTATACACAGTGTAAGGGGATAAAGAATATGTACATATCGAGTACAGAATATACATATGAGATGAGTATGTAGACAAAGTAAACAAGTGGCATAGTTAAAGTGGCTAGTGATACATGTATTACATAAGGATGCAGTCGGTGATGTAGAGTACAGTATATACGTATGCATATGAGATGAATAATGTAGGGTAAGTATCATTATATAAGGTAGCATTGTTTAAAGTGGCTAGTGATATATTTACATCATTTCCCATCAATTCCCATTATTAAAGTGGCTGGAGTTGGGTCAGTGTCAATGACAGTGTGTTGGCAGCAGCCACTCAATGTTAGTGGTGGCTGTTTAACAGTCTGATGGCCTTGAGATAGAAGCTGTTTTTCAGTCTCGCGGTCCCAGCTTTGATGCACCTGTACTGACCTCGCCTTCTGGATGATAGCGGGGTGAACAGGCAGTGGTTCGGGTGGTTGATGTCCTTGATGATCTTTATGGCCTTCCTGTAACATCGGGTGGTGTAGATGTCCTGGAGGGCAGGTAGTTTGCCCCCGGTGATGCGTTGTGCAGACCTCACTACCCTCTGGAGAGCCTCACGGTTGAGGGCGGAGCAGTTGCCGTACCAGGCGATGATACAGCCCGCCAGGATGCTCTCGATTGTGCATCTGTAGAAGTTTGTGAGTGCTTTTGGTGACAAGCCAAATTTCTTCAGCCTCCTGAGGTTGAAGAGGCGCTGCTGCGCCTTCTTCACGAAACTGTCAGTGTGAGTGGACCAATTCAGTTTGTCTGTGATGTGTACGCCGAGGAACATAAAACTTGCTACCCTCTCCACTACTGTTCCATCGATGTGGATAGGGGGGTGTTCCCTCTGTTGTTTCCTGAGGTCCACAATCATCTCCTTAGTTTTGTTGACGTTGAGTGTGAGGTTATTTTCCTGACACCACACTCCGAGGGCCCTCACCTCCTCCCTGTAGGCCGTCTCGTCGTTGTTGGTAATCAAGCCTACCACTGTTGTGTCTTCCGCAAACTTGATGATTGAGTTGGAGGCGTGCGTGGCCACGCAGTCGTGGGTGAACAGGGAGTACAGGAGAGGGCTCAGAACGCACCCTTGTGGGGCCCCCGTGTTGAGGATCAGCGGGGAGGAGATGTTGTTGCCTACCCTCACCACCTGGGGCGGCCCGTCAGGAAGTCCAGTACCCAGTTGCACAGGGCGGGGTCGAGACCCAGGGTCTCGAGCTTGATGACGAGCTTGGAGGGTACTATGGTGTTGAATGCCGAGCTGTAGTCGATGAACAGCATTCTCACATAGGTATTCCTCTTGTCCAGGTGGGTTAGGGCAGTGTGCAGTGTGGTTGAGATTGCATCGTCTGTGGACCTATTTGGGCGGTAAGCAAATTGGAGTGGGTCTAGGGTGTCAGGTAGGGTGGAGGTGATATGGTCCTTGACTAGTCTCTCAAAGCACTTCATGATGACGGAAGTGAGTGCTACAGGGCGGTAGTCGTTTAGCTCAGTTACCTTCGCTTTCTTGGGAACAGGAACAATGGTGGCCCTCTTGAAGCATGTGGGAACAACAGACTGGTATAGGGATTGATTGAATATGTCCGTAAACACACCGGCCAGCTGGTCTGCGCATGCTCTGAGGGCGCGGCTGGGGATGCCGTCTGGGCCTGCAGCCTTGCGAGGGTTAACACGTTTAAATGTCTTACTCACCTCGGCTGCAGTGAAGGAGAGGCCGCATGTTTTCGTTGCAGGCCGTGTCAGTCGCACTGTATTGTCCTCAAAGCGGGCAAAAAAAGTTATTTAGTCTGCCTGGGAGCAAGACATCCTGGTCCGTGACTGGGCTGGGTTTCTTCTTGTAGTCCGTGATTGACTGTAGACCCTGCCACATGCCTCTTGTGTCTGAGCCATTGAATTGAGATTCCACTTTGTCTCTGTACTGACGCTTAGCTTGTTTAATAGCCTTGCGGAGGGAATAGCTGCATTGTTTATATTCGGACATGTTACCAGACACCTTGCCCTGATTAAAAGCAGTGGTTCTCGCTTTCAGTTTCACGCGAATGCTGCCATCAATCCACGGTTTCTGGTTAGGGAATGTTTTTATCGTTGCTATGGGAACGACATCTTCGACGCACGTTCTAATGAACTCGCACACCGAATCAGCTTATTCGTCAATATTATTATCTGACGTGATGGAAGCAGTCTTGGAGTGTAGAGTCAGCTTGGTCTGACCAGCGTTGGACAGACCTCAGCGTGGGAGCCTCTTGTTTTAGTTTCTGCCTGTAGGCAGGGATCAGCAAAATGGAGTCGTGGTCAGCTTTTCCGAAAGGGGGGCGGGGCAGGGCCTTATATGCGTCGCGGAAGTTAGAGTAACAATGATCCAAGGTTTTACCACCCCTGGTTGCGCAATCGATATGCTGATAAAATTTAGGGAGTCTTGTTTTCAGATTAGCTTTGTTAAAATCCCCAGCTACAATGAATGCAGCCTCCGGATAAATTTGGAACTTTTGTGAGTGTAATGTTTACTGTTCATTTTTGTTTTATCTATTTCACTTGCTTTGGCAATGTAAACATGTTTCCCATGCCAATAAAGCCCCTTAAATTGAATTGAAAGAGAGAGGTCCTAAGTATCATTACTGAGCTGCAGACAGACAGACAGACAGACAGACAGACAGACAGACAGACAGACAGACAGACAGACAGACAGACAGACAGACAGACAGACAGACAGACAGACAGACAGACAGACAGACAGACAGACAGACAGACAGACAGACAGACAGACAGAGAGCAGTCTGAACACCTCTGTCACCCCTGGATACAGACACCCCATCACCACTTTCTGCACCTCTTCAATCACCCCTTCACCCTGCCTGTCACTGGCCTAATGAACACACAGCCAATGACATGCATTTAATGAGGACCAGACCTGTCCACGGGCATCCACACAGTGGCTGTGAGAAGAGATTAGACACAGAACACAGTCCTTTTCACACTACAGCTACACAACACAAACTACTGTACACTGAAATAACCCAAGTTAATCTGATCCAAGGTCCAAGGTAAGGACTACCTCCATAGTAACCCTGGTCAAGGTAAGGACTACCTCCATAGTAACCCTGGTCCAAGGTAAGGACTACCTCCATAGTAACCCTGGTCCAAGGTAAGGACTACCTCCATAGTAACCCTGGTCCAAGGTAAGGACTACCTCCATAGTAACCCTGGTCCAAGGTAAGGACTACCTCCATAGTAACCCTGGTCCAAGGTAAGGACTACCTCCATAGTAACCCTGGTCCAAGGTAAGGACTACCTCCATAGTAACCCTGGTCCAAGGTAAGGACTACCTCCATAGTAACCCTGGTCCAAGGTAAGGACTACCTCCATAGTAACCCTGGTCCAAGGTAAGGACTACCTCCATAGTAACCCTGGTCCAAGGTAAGGACTACCTCCATAGTAACCCTGGTCCAAGGTAAGGACTACCTCCATAGTAACCCTGGTCCAAGGTAAGGACTACCTCCATAGTAACCCTGGTCCAAGGTAAGGACTACCTCCATAGTAACCCTGGTCCAAGGTAAGGACTAGGTAAGGACTCCTCCATAGTAACCCTGGTCCAAGGTAAGGACTACCTCCATAGTAACCCTGGTCCAAGGTAAGGACTACCTCCATAGTAACCCTGGTCCAAGGTAAGGACTACCTCCTAACCCTGGTCCAAGGTAAGGACTACCTCCATAGTAACCCTGGTCCAAGGTAAGGACTACCTCCATAGTAACCCTGGTCCAAGGTAAGGACTACCTCCATAGTAACCCTGGTCAAGGTAAGGACTACCTCCATAGTAACCCTGGTCAAGGTAAGGACTACCTCCATAGTAACCCTGGTCCAAAGGACTACCTCCATAGTAACCCTGGTAAGGACTACCTCCATAGTAACCCTGGTTCAAGGTAAGGACTACCTCCATAGTAACCCTGGTTCAAGGTAAGGACTACCTCCATAGTAACCCTGGTCCAAGGTAAGGACTACCTCCATAGTAACCCTGGTCCAAGGTAAGGACTACCTCCATAGTAACCCTGGTCCAAGGTAAGGACTACCTCCATAGTAACCCTGGTCCAAGGTAAGGACTACCTCCATAGTAACCCTGGTTCAAGGTAAGGACTACCTCCATAGTAACCCTGGTCCAAGGTAAGGACTACCTCCATAGTAACCCTGGTCCAAGGTAAGGACTACCTCCATAGTAACCCTGGTTCAAGGTAAGGACTACCTCCATAGTAACCCTGGTTCAAGGTAAGGACTACCTCCATAGTAACCCTGGTTCAAGGTAAGGACTACAAGGTAAGGACTCCATAGTAACCCTGGTCCAAGGTAAGGACTACCTCCATAGTAACCCTGGTTCAAGGTAAGGACTACCTCCATAGTAACCCTGGTCCAAGGTAAGGACTACCTCCATAGTAACCCTGGTTCAAGGTAAGGACTACCTCCATGGACTGTAGAAACCCTTGTGTGGTTACAGTCGACACTGAAATTCAGGAAGATCCCGTGGGCAGAAATATAAATTCAAGTTTTGAAGACCTTTATCAAAACCTACTATTCTCTCTGTCTCTGAAGTGCCCTTTATTCCTGACATAAGGGTTATTACTGTGTCTCTAATGAAAGCTCCCCTGAGCCAGAGAAACTATTAGTTCAGCTCTTTAGAGAATATAAATAGGCTGAGCTGAGCTGAGCTGAGCTGAGCTGAGCTTGGCACTGAACAACACCTCACCTGCAACAGACTAATTACACTTCTGGTGAAGAGAGGAGGTGAAGAGACTTCTGGTGGAGGGAGGAGGTGAGGAGACTTCTGGTGGAGGGAGGAGGTGAGGAGACTTCTGGTGGAGGGAGGAGGTGAGGAGACTTAGGGAGGAGGTGAGGAGACTTCTGGTCTTCTGGTGGAGGGAGGAGGTGAGGAGACTGGTGGAGGGGGAGGTGAGGAGACTGGTGGAGGGAGGAGACTTCTGGTGGAGGGAGGATGAGGAGACTTCTGGTGGAGGGAGGAGGTGAGGAGACTTCTGGTGGAGGGAGGAGGTGAGGAGACTTCTGGTGGAGGGAGGAGGTGAGGAGACTTCTGGTGGAGGGAGGAGGTGAGGAGACTTCTGGTGGAGGGAGGAGGTGAGGAGACTTCTGGTGGAGGGAGGAGGTGAGGAGACTTCTGGTGGAGGGAGGAGGTGAGGAGACTTCTGGTGGAGGGAGGAGGTGAGGAGACTTCTGGTGGAGGAGACTTCTGGTGGAGGAGGTGAGGAGACTTGGTGGGTGGAGGGAGGAGGTGAGGAGACTTCTGGTGGAGGGGGGGGTAGGAGACTTATGGTGGAGGGAGGAGGTGAGGAGACTTCTGGGGGGGGGGGTAGGAGACTTCTGCTTCATTAGAAATTACGAGATGAGGTGATGACTGGAATTTCAAACAAGACACTCACCAAGCCAGGCTGTGAACAGCACGCCACTCACCCAGTGGTCAGCCACCCGTGTCCTCAGAGGGCTGTGATTGTGAGCTTGAGTGGTTCCTGTTTATCTGCTCACACACAAGACAAGACACTGTTTGTTTGCACTGTTGAAGACACTGGATGCAGTCATAGAGGCATTATTGAACACATGTACAATTGTTGATTGAATATTCTCTACATTCGCTGCCATAGTGTTTGTTAACCTAGATATCAACACTAAAATGAGTGTACTTTGCTCTCTGTCCCCTCTCCAACTCTGCCCTGGCCTAGACACAGCCCAGCTCAAATAGGTCACACTATGGGCCATAATTAGTTGAAATGTCAAAGATGGTGAATTATTGATGACAAGGGAGGAAGCCTCAAATTGGCTGGTTTCAACCAGTTTTTAAAGGGACAGCTGGAGCTTTGGGGGCAGTTATATTTGGGGACACTTTTGCAAAGTTTCACCAAATAAATATTTGCTTGAGTTTTGCACTCTGTGAGCAAGGCAAGACTGCATTGTCACCAGAACATGTGATTGTTTTTGCCAGCTGGGGACTTTGTGGAGAAATGAACCATGAATGTATTTCTGACTGAGGGACATATTGTATGATGAGATGAATCCCCTATGTAACGACCTACACCTGCTAGTTCTGCTGAGTCTGTACTGAGCTGGCAGAAGGAAGCACCTGGATGATCCAAATAGGACCAGGATGTTACTTCCGTAATACATCCATGAGCACAATACAGTGACAACAGCCATTAATCAGACGGTCAGTGCCGGCGGTGGCAAAACCGGGCTTGGACCCCCAGATAGATTTTGTCCCATATTGACACTTATCTTTCGATTGGCGAGAAATCTTCATGCGTATGTTTTTTAAAAACGGCATTAAAACAATATGCGCATTTCCTAACCAGTGATGTTTCCGTCGAATTGACTTGTCGCCTATAAAAGTATGTGCGTGATGACGAAGTGCACATAAAATTAAGTTTTGCTGTTATATTCGCATGTACCGAATAAAAAATACAAGTTAAATGGATGTCATCACATTTAACAATACTGATTATTTCTCACACAAAAAAAAGTGCGTTATATAGCGAGTGTACCCACTCTGGTACTGGCAGTCAACAGCTCACAGATACACTACCTACATGGTCAGATTATTTTTATATTTTTTATATTTCACCTTTATTTAACCAGGTAGGCTAGTTGAGAACAAGTTCTCATTTTGTGGACAACAGAGAGATTATTCTATCATGTCATCAGAATAAAGAATCTCGATACTAATTGGAAAGGAGCATCAAGCTCATCACCTTGCTCTTTCACCATCTGTGAACTTCATCTGTAGCATAACTGCATGCTTTCCGACGAGAAGTACGTCATACTTCGATATGATAGTTACTATACCAATATTTGCGCATAAAATCGTTTCCACCGACATTTCTCGCATAATACCGAAAAAAATAGATTTCACCTTGTCTAGGGTATTTTGTTTACCGACAAATGTTCCATTTGCATTAGATCAGTCACATTAGTCGCATAATAAAATATTGGATAATGGAATCACGGCCGGATGTGAAACAGGGACTGTAGTGAGTGCCGTATACCGCTGCGCCACTCGGGAGCCCCGATATATTTTAATCTTTCAAAAGATCTGATTGGTCAAAAGACCTAATTAGCACCAAAATATTAGAATTGGGCTGCAAACGCAAGCCCAATAACTGCTCCATGGTCTTTTTGCCAGACCAAGTGATGACAACCAATCAATGATTGAACAGCACCACCCAGTGGATGTATGTGGTAGCACATATAACCATTATAAAATACACAAGACCATGTGTTTGTGTGTAAAAACGACAGTTTTACGTTTATTTGGGTTCCCAGTACACATATTAAGGATTTGTTCAATAGTGTCCACTTTAGGACCTCCTAATACACTGTTATGGCAGAATAGAATGTGTGGTCTGAGGGTGTAACAAGTCAACCGACTAGCTAGTTATAACTCAGAACTGCAGTCCTATATACAATCACCTCTAGAGATCTTTTCATAGGATGGCGGTTGGTTAATTAGACATTTATCAATATTGAAGAATAGCAACTTGTTGACGACTTGTTACAATCACAAGGCTTGTTGTAAATACGCCGAGATCTTTTTAAATGCACTTCACAGCAGATATAACGTCAACTTCTTTTATAGCTCTAGAATAATCTGCCGTACGTTTTAGAGGCACAGCCTTTGGCATCCACTTAGTTGGACAGTAGACAGCATACGGTCCAGTCCCCAATCGACCCCTAGACCCTAAGCACTTGAGATCCCACAAGCGCATAAAGGGTGTCTCTCTCAAAACGGCACACTATACCCTATGTAGTACACTACTTTTGATCAGGACCCAGTGTTTTTCCCAGCTGGGAACTTTGCGGGCCCTGGTCAAAAAGTAGTGCCCTACAATAGGGAATAGGGTGCCATTTTGGATACACACATAGGGTCTATGAGGTGTTGATCTGGGAAAGGGCCTTTGTATGTCCTCTGACTAGCCATGTGTGATGAGTTGGATTGCGTGTCCTCCCATTAGAAGACAAGCACACTGAAACAGCCTCTACGGTAAGATAGATGCTGTACTTCTGCAGCCTTCAACCAACAGGACAGAAGTTATACATCTCTACAGATACAGGTATTACGCCAAGAGAGGAAGATTTATTTCCTTCTTTATATCAAAAAAAGATTCAAGACCTGAGTATTTCAAGGAATAAGGTTGTTTCTTAACATACAAAAACGTACAGGCATTTACGTGGACACTGAACCACCACCAGGCTGCTATCTTCCCTTATGTGATTGAAACATGCACATCATTAATAACTAATAACTCATAAAAACACAGACTTCTCTTTATCTCTCTTTAAAAGAACAGAATTAAAATCTGGAATTTTGTCAATCACAGAACCAGTGAACGTGGCTCCCGGGGGTTTTTAGCAAGCAGACAAGTAGCATTACAGCACTGTGTATATATCATGTTGTGGACATTTCTGAAGATCCTTAAAGCATCAGTAATTATTACCGTGTGTGGACAGGACTGACTTACTGGGTGGGTGACGAAGTTACTTTCACATAACTTCAAAGTTATAAAATCATGTTTTACTTGTTTTTAAACCATAAAAAAACTTTTTTTTCCAGAATTATTTTATCTCTATCCAACAACTCCTGCCAAGCCTACTATCCAGATTTGTTTGTCCAGTCTTGCCAACTCAAATGTCAAGCCAAACATATTTGGACGGAGTTGGCAAGAGAGCCAAACAGCCTGCACCCAGGCTAAACGACTAACTGTCTGAATTTACAGGTTCATTCCCTGGGCACTTAGCAGAGAGTCCAGCATGTCAAAAGTGTCTTTGTAGTCGGTGTGTTGGCCGTTAGACCCCAGCACTCCATTTGACCCCTCCGGGCCACCGTGGTGTCTCTCCACAGTCCTCGGACCACCACCACCGTCCGAAGAGTAGTGGGAGGAGCCTCCGGCCCCTTTGGAACTCCTGCTGCTCTTAGCAGAGTGGTGGTGGTTGTTATGACTACTGACATCAGGGTTGGCCCGTTTCCTGGAGGAGGAACTGGAGCCCCCTAGGTCGCTACCATGGCCCCCGAGGACTCTGAGTGCCAGGGCGGGGTCGATGGCCCCTCGGCCGTTCCCACTGAGGGAATAGGGGTGCGAGTGGCCGTGCTTGGGGTGTCTGCTGGGGCCAGAGTGGTCTTTGTACTTCTCTTTGCCCTGTGGGACACCAACATGGCCGCCCTGGTCCCTCTCAGCTGATACTTTGATTCTCATCTTTAGCTCCTCGTTGCTGGCCGCAACGCCGTTCTCAACCGCCGAGGCCTGTGGTGGGAGACCTCGTGTCTTTTTAGAGCTGGCCTTGTCCCTCCTGCTGTCCCCGTGCTGGGAGACACCCTGCCCAGGCTGGGAGCGTCTTTTATGGGACTGGTGGTGAGGGAGGGCGGGGGACTGGTACATGTCCACACCGCTCTGCTCCTCTCGGACACCGTTCTGCATGGTCTGCAGGTCTGCTGCCTGTTTCTCTCTGTACTTATCCAGGGAGAGTTTCTGTGGGGGGCGGGTGAAGGGCGAGGGGTTATTGGGTAGGGCCTGTGGGTGCTTGCCTGCACTGGCCGTTTTGTGTTCGTGTTTGCCTGATGGGTACTTTGAAGGGATGGCTTGAGGAAGAAAGGCAAGGCCCTGGTCCAGCCCCAGCAGCTCAGCGTGGTCCCCAGACAGGGCCTGGTAGGGAGGGAACGGGATAGACATGTCGTCTAGTGAAGCCATCTCCCCAGAGTCTGACAGAGACGAAGAGAAGAATGAGTTGCTGCCGGCCACACCGGTAATGCCGTCCAATGAGGAGGTCCCTTGGAAGGAGGTGTCGCCCGTTTGACTGTCCATCTTGGGCTTCTTGGCAGCTTGTGTGGCCTGGAATAGCGATGTGGTGAAATTCAGTTTAAAAAAGGGCAACACCAAACAATTCCACACCCAAATGTCAGTCAATATCATTCAGAAAACCAATCTGATGAAACAGTGAAGTAGTAGCTACTAGGGCTAAATGCTGAAACACTTACACCAGTTGTGAGAGCAGAACCTACCCTCCAGTTACGTATCCTTTTCAGCCTGCTGGGCGTCTTCTCCAGAATCTGCAGGAATTCATTGGTCAGCTCTACATCAGACACAAAGAAAACTATTAGAACCCTGAAGGAAGTGATGGTTCAGCTCTACATCAGACACAAAGACAACTATTAGAACCCTGAAGGAAGTGATGGGTCAGCTCTACATCAGACACAAAGACAACTATTAGAACCCTGAAGGAAGTGATGGGTCAGCTCTACATCAGACACAAATTCAACTATTAGAACCCTGAAGGAAGTGATGGTTCAGCTCTACGTCAGACACAGAGACAACTATTAGAACCCTGAAAGAAGTGATGGGTCAGCTCTACGTCAGACACAGAGACAACTATTAGAACCCTGAAAGAAGTGATGGGTCAGCTCTACATCAGACACAGAGACAACTATTAGAACCCTGAAGGAAGTGATGGGTCAGCTCAGACACATCAGACACAGAGACAACTATTAGAACCCTGAAGGAAGTGATGGGTCAGCTCTAGAACCCTGAAGGAATCAGACACAGAGACAACTATTAGAACCCTGAAGGAAGTGATGGGTCAGCTCTACGTCAGACACAGAGACAACTATTAGAACCCTGAAGGAAGTGATGGGTCAGCTCTACATCAGACACAAAGACAACTATTAGAACCCTGAAGGAAGTGATGGTTCAGCTCTACATCAGACACAAAGACAAGTGATGGTTCATTAGAACAAAGACAACTATTAGAAGGAAGTGATGGTTCAGCTCTACATCGGACACAAAGACAACTATTAGAACCCTGAAGGAAGTGATGGGTTCAGCTCTACATCATCGGACACAAAAGACAACTATTAGAACCCTGAAGGAAGTGATGGTTCAGCTCTACATCAGACACAAAGACAACTATTAGAACCCTGAAGGAAGTGATGGTTCAGCTCTACATCAGACACAAAGACAACTATTAGAACCCTGAAGGAAGTGATGGTTCAGCTCAATCAGACACAAAGACAACTATTAGAACCCTGAAGGAAGTGATGGTTCAGCTCTACATCAGACACAAAGACAACTATTAGAACCCTGAAGGAAGTGATGGTTCAGCTCTACATCAGACAAAGACAACTATTAGAACCCTGAAGGAAGTGATGGTTCAGCTCTACATCAGACACAAAGACAACTATTAGAACCCTGAAGGAAGTGATGGGTCAGCTCAGACACAAAGACAACTAGAACATCAGACACAAGAGACAACTATTAGAACCCTGAAGGAAGTGATGGGTCAGCTCTACATCAGACACAAGACAACTATTAGAACCCTGAAGGAAGTGATGGTTCAGCTCTACGTCAGACACAGAGACAACTATTAGAACCCTGAAGGAAGTGATGGGTCAGCTCTACAGACAACTATTAGAACTGAAGGAAGTGATGGGTCAGCTCTACGTCAGACACAGAGACAACTATTAGAACTGAAGGAAGTGATCAGACACAAATTCAACTATTAGAACCCTGAAGGAAGTGATGGTTCAGCTCTACGTCAGACACAGAGACAACTATTAGAACCCTGAAAGAAGTGATGGGTCAGCTCTACGTCAGACACAGAGACAACTATTAGAACCCTGAAGGAAGTGATGGGTCAGCTCTACGTCAGACACAGAGACAACTATTAGAACCCTGAAGGAAGTGATGGGTCAGCTCTACATCAGACACAGAGACAACTATTAGAACCCTGAAGGAAGTGATGGGTCAGCTCTACGTCAGACACAGAGACAACTATTAGAACCCTGAAGGAAGTGATGGGTCAGCTCTACGTCAGACACAGAGACAACTATTAGAACCCTGAAGGAAGTGATGGGTCAGCTCTACGTCAGACACAGAGACAACTATTAGAACCCTGAAGGAAGTGATGGGTCAGCTCTACGTCAGACACAGAGACAACTATTAGAACCCTGAAGGAAGTGATGGGTCAGCTCTACATCAGACACAAAGACAACTATTCAGACACAGAGACAACTATTAGAACCCTGAAGGAAGTGATGGGTCAGCTCTACGTCAGACACAGAGACAACTATTAGAACCCTGAAGGAAGTGATGGGTCAGCTCTACGTCAGACACAGAGACAACTATTAGAACCCTGAAGGAAGTGAATGGGTCAGCTCAGACACAGAGACAACTATTAGAACCCTGAAGGAAGTGATGGGTCAGCTCTACGTCAGACACAGAGACAACTATTAGAACCCTGAAGGAAGTGATGGCTCTTCAGCTATTAGAACCCTGAAGGAAGTGATGGGTCAGCTCATCAGACACAAAGACAACTATTAGAACCCTGAAGGAAGTGATGGGTCAGGAAGACAACTATTAGAACCCTGAAGGAAGTGATGGGTCAGCTCTACATCAGACACAAAGACAACTATTAGAACCCTGAAGGAAGTGATGGGACAACTATTCTGAAGGAAGTGATGGGTCATCAGACACAGAGACAACTATTAGAACCCTGAAGGAAGTGATGGTTCAGCTCTACATCAGACACAGAGACAACTATTAGAACCCTGAAGGAAGTGAGGACAACTCAGCTGAAGGAAGTGATGGGTACATCAGACACAGAGACAACTATTAGAACCCTGAAGGAAGTGATGGGTCAGCTCTACGTCAGACACAGAGACAACTATTAGAACCCTGAAGGAAGTGATGGTTCAGCTCTACGTCAGACACAGACAACTATTAGAACCCTGAAGGAAGTGATGGGTCAGCTCACGTCAGACACAGAGACAACTATTAGAACCCTGAAGGAAGTGAACTATTATTAGAACCCTGAAGGAAGTGATCAGGTCAGACACAGAGACAACTATTAGAACCCTGAAGGAAGTGATGGGTCAGCTCTACGTCAGACACAGAGACAACTATTAGAACCCTGAAGGAAGTGATGGGTCAGCTCTACGTCAGACAGAGACAACTATTAGAACCCTGAAGGAAGTGATGGGTCAGCTCTACATCAGACACAAAGACAACTATTAGAACCCTGAAGGAAGTGATGGTTCAGCTCTACATCAGACACAAAGACAACTATTAGAACCCTGAAGGAAGTGATGGTTCAGCTCTACATCAGACACAAAGACAACTATTAGAACCCTGAAGGAAGTGATGGGTCAGCTCTACATCAGACACAAGACAACTATTAGAACCCTGAAGGAAGTGATGGTCAGACACAGAGACAACTATTAGAACCCTGAAGGAAGTGATGGGTCAGCTCTACATCAGACACAAAGACAACTATTAGAACCCTGAAGGAAGTGATCAGACACACAGAGACAACTATTAGAACCCTGAAGGAAGTGATGGGTCAGCTCTACGTCAGACACAGAGACAACTATTAGAACCCTGAAGGAAGTGATGGGTCAGCTCTACGTCAGACACAGAGCAACTATTAGAACCCTGAAAGAAGTGATGGGACAACTATTCTGAAGGAAGCTCTACATCAGACACAGACAACTATTAGAACAACTATTAGAACCCTGAAGGAAGTGATGGGTCAGCTCTACGTCAGACACAGAGACAACTATTAGAACCCTGAAGGAAGTGATGGGTCAGCTCTACGTCAGACACAGAGACAACTATTAGAACCCTGAAGGAAGTGATGGGACGTCAGACACAGAGACAACTATTAGAACCCTGAAGGAAGTGATGGGTCAGCTCTACATCAGACACAGAGACAACTATTAGAACCCTGAAGGAACTCAGCTTACATCAGACACAGAGACAACTATTAGAACCCTGAAGGAAGTGATGGGCTCTACGTCAGACACAGAGACAACTATTAGAACCCTGAAGGAAGTGATGGGTCAGCTCTACGTCAGACACAGAGACAACTATTAGAACCCTGAAGGAAGTGATGGGTCAGCTCTACGTCAGACACAGAGACAACTATTAGAACCCTGAAGGAAGTGATGGGTCAGCTCTCAGACACAGAGACAACTATTAGAACCCTGAAGGAAGTGATGGGACACAGAGACAACTATTAGAACCCTGAAGGAAGTGATGGGTCAGCTCTACATCAGACACAGAGACAACTATTAGAACCCTGAAGGAAGTGAAGACAACTATTAGAACCCCTCAGACACAGAGACAACTAAGAACCCTGAAGGAAGTGATGGGTCAGCTCAGACACAGAGACAACTATTAGAACCCTGAAGGAAGTGATGGGTCAGCTCTACATCAGACACAGAGACAACTATTAGAACCCTGAAGGAAGTGATGGGTCAGCTCTACGTCAGACACAGAGACAACTATTAGAACCCTGAAGGAAGTGATGGTTCAGCTCTGACATCAGACACAGAGACAACTATTAGAACCCTGAAGGAAGTGATGGGGTTCAGCTCTACATCAGACACAGAGACAACTATTAGAACCCTGAAGGAAGTGATGGGTCAGCTCTACGTCAGACACAGAGACAACTATTAGAACCCTGAAGGAAGTGAACTACGTCAGACACAGAGACAACTATTAGAACCCTGAAGGAAGTGATGGGTCAGCTCTACGTCAGACACAGAGACAACTATTAGAACCCTGAAGGAAGTGATGGGTCAGCTCTACGTCAGACACAGAGACAACTATTAGAACCCTGAAGGAAGTGATGGGTCAGCTCTCACACGTCAGACACAGAGACAACTATTAGAACCCTGAAGGAAGTGATGGCTCTACGTCAGACACAGAGACAACTATTAGAACCCTGAAGGAAGTGATGGTTCAGCTCTACGTCAGACACAGAGACAACTATTAGAACCCTGAAGGAAGTGATGGGTCAAGTCAGACACAGAGACAACTATTAGAACCCTGAAGGAAGTGATGGGTCAGCTCTACGTCAGACACAGAGACAACTATTAGAACCCTGAAGGAAGTGATGGGTCAGCTCTACGTCAGAGAGACAACTATTAGAACCCTGAAGGAAGTGATGGGTCAGCTCTACGTCAGACACAGAGACAACTATTAGAACCCTGAAGGAAGTGATGGGTCAGCTCTACGTCAGACACAGAGACAACTATTAGAACTATTAGAACCCTGAAGGAAGTGATGGGTCAGCTCTACGTCAGACAGACAACTATTAGAACCCTGAAGGAAGTGATGGGTCAGCTCTACATCAGACACAGAGACAACTATTAGAACCCTGAAGGAAGTGATGGGTCAGCTCTACGTCAGACACAGAGACAACTATTAGAACCCTGAAGGAAGTGATGGGTCAGCTCAGACACAGAGACAACTATTAGAACCCGTCAGACACAGAGACAACTATTAGAACCCTGAAGGAAGTGATGGGTCAGCTCTACGTCAGACACAGAGACAACTATTAGAACCCTGAAGGAAGTGATGGGTCAGCTCTACGTCAGACACAGAGACAACTATTAGAACCCTGAAGGAAGTGATGGTTCAGCTCTACGTCAGACACAGAGACAACTATTAGAACCCTGAAGGAAGTGATGGTTCAGCTCTATGTCAGACAGACAACTATTAGAACCCTGAAGGAAGTGATGGGTCAGCTCTACGTCAGACACAGAGACAACTATTAGAACCCTGAAGGAAGTGATGGGTCAGCTCTACGTCAGACACAGAGACAACTATTAGAACCCTGAAGGAAGTGATGGGTCAGCTCTACGTCAGACACAGAGACAACTATTAGAACCCTGAAGGAAGTGATGGGTCAGCTCTACGTCAGACACAGAGACAACTATTAGAACCCTGAAGGAAGTGATGGGTCAGCTCTACATCAGACACAGAGACAACTATTAGAACCCTGAAGGAAGTGATGGGTCAGCTCTACGTCAGACACAGAGACAACTATTAGAACCCTGAAGGAAGTGATGGGTCAGCTCTACGTCAGACACAGAGACAACTATTAGAACCCTGAAGGAAGTGATGGGTCAGCTCTACGTCAGACACAGAGACAACTATTAGAACCCTGAAGGAAGTGATTAGTCAGACACAGAGACAACTATTAGAACCCTGAAGGAAGTGATGGGTCAGCTCTACGTCAGACACAGAGACAACTATTAGAACCCTGAAGGAAGTGATGGGTCAGCTCTACGTCAGACACAGAGACAACTATTAGAACCCTGAAGGAAGTGATGGTTCAGCTCTACGTCAGACACAGAGACAACTATTAGAACCCTGAAGGAAGTGATGGTTCAGCTCTACGTCAGACAGACAACTATTAGAACCCTGAAGGAAGTGATGGTTCAGCTCTACGTCAGACAGACAACTCTCAGTCGGAATGAACAAGAAATACTAAACAGAGGGTGGAATCCATTATAGAATCCTGAGGGTCTTGGGTTCAACACCTTCAATCCAGTGTTCCCAATTTCCCCTCCATTATAGAATCCTGAGGGTGGGGATCCATTCCACTGTCCTTAAAATGAAAAGAAGAACACATATGTTTCTGACCGTCCAGCAGCGTGAGCGTGACGGTGCGGTCCAGATACTCCCACCAGTGTTTCCCATCAGTGGAGACCGGGATCTCCCAGTTGGACCATTTACAGGCCAGGTGGATGCAGACGCAGGCGATGACTGTGGGCTTGTGCTGCAGGCAGAACGTGGTGAGGTGGAGGCTGTCGGAGGGAAGAGCACAGAGGAGACACCCGTTAGCTACAGTTCTGGGGTTGGAATACAGGACATTAGCACTAGCCCTGGGACATGGCTGAAGACCCAAAAGGAAGTGGTTTTCAAACATTTCCCCGGGAAATCCCAGACGTTTCACAATTCTGTTACAGCCCTGAACTAGAGCACAGATTCACCTAATCAAGGTCTTGACGATTAGTTGAATCAGGTGTGCTAGTTGTGGAAGGGCCGGGGGTCCACGAGGAGAGGTTTGAACATCTCTATGGTGTCTCCAGACTAGAGCCATGTCTCTGGTCTATAATAAAGCTCAGAGTACAGCTGATCTGCATGCATACAGTCCATATTATAATACTGCCTTCATATTCCAGACTGTTGAGAGAGTGAGTGGCAGAGGCACGTACCACGGTGGTTTTCTATGATGGATGATCGTGGCTGTTTCTCTTACCATTTCATACAGAATCTTACCTTAGAAAACTGATACATTGAGGACAACCTAGACGGTAAACTTGTTCTTTGAGAGTACTGAGTATTTTATCGGGATCAAGCTCGTTTCCTAGAGATAATTGATGTCCACCATCCACCTGCTGTGTTCCAGTCCAGCCTGTCAAGTTATGCCATCTCACTCATACCTTTGCCAACTTTCTTTTTAAAATGTCTCTTTTCAAAATGGTTCAATCGTCTTGCATTGCAAAAATCTGGGCAATACATTAATTATGGAAGTATCCTTTTGACTGTGTAATAAACCTAACATTTGTTGCCCTCTGTCCAGACATTGAATACTGCTGTTGATAGGATAGCAAAATTATTCATCTAAGTCAGGGCAAGTACAGTTACTAAAATTACATTTAGGAAAATAATGAACTGTAATGTTTATATTCTACTAAGGTAAAGAAGAGGATACCTATAGCATACAAGTCATTCATATATTAGAGAGAATTATGGATGATCATTTTACTACTGGAGTATTAGGTGTGTCAATTATCAATTTGCTTGTTACCCTTGTATATATTAGCTTCTATTTGTCACCCTGAAGGAAGTGATGGGTCCTACGTCAGAACATAAATCAAGAAAAAATCAAGAAAAAAACAAAACGTTATTAATACTTACCGGGACAGATGCTATAGTTTACATCTTTTCACTGATCTTTAGTGGCAAGCTATATTCAGGCTACCAATTGTGTTTTAGGAAGGAGGAGACATATGCACTCTGTAGCAACCAAACGGTCAGTGAGGACAGTCTACAGCACCACCAACACGTTCACATTGTGCATTCAACCCCTATGTGCCAACACTGAGCCCTTGTACAATACACCGCACTGCTGCAGCCTGGCTGTCCGGTACCGCCCCTAGGGGTTTACCAGAAACCTGCCTGGCGCAAAGAGGGCGTTGGACACAGGAAGGGGGACCTGCCAGTACAGGAAGCTATAGTGTGCCATCACAGTGCAACATAGTGGGGGGGCGGGGTCAGGATAACAACCTGTTGGTAGCCATGAAATAGGAAGTCTGTGCCAAATCCTTGCTTGCTGTAATAGACGGAAGAGAGGGGTCAAAGGTTAGCTCGGAATCTCAGACAAGCACTGGAATGAAATCAAATGAAAACATTATTGGAACTGGTTACTACATACAGGAGAGGTTTAATAAAAGTATACGTGTGTCAGGGTGTGTGTGTCAAAGATGAGAGAAGGTGATAAGATGAAAAGACACAGGAAGAAGGCTGTACCTCGCACTAGCTGGGAACATCTCACAACATCAGTGTGAGGATGTTCAATTGTTATTTCAAAACCTGAAAACAATGGAATGGAACATGATTAGACATTCTAAAGCCCACTGGCCATCCAGATGCAAATTAACCAAAAGTACCACGACTACGTCCCAAATGGCACCCCATTCCCTTTATAGTGCACTACTTTAGACCAGGGCCCACTAGGGTAGTGCACTACTTTAGACCAGGGCCCACTAGGGTAGTGCACTACTTTAGACCAGGGCCCACTGGGGTAGTGCACTACTTTAGACCAGGGCCCACTGGGGTAGTGAACTACTTTAGACCAGGGCCCACTGGGGTAGTGCACTACTTTAGACCAGGGCCCACTAGGGTAGTGCACTACTTTAGACCAGGGCCCACTAGGGTAGTGCACTACTTTAGACCAGGGCCCACTAGGGTAGTGCACTACTTTAGACCAGGGCCCACTGGGGTAGTGCACTACTTTAGACCAGGGCCCACTAGGGTAGTGCACTACTTTAGACCAGGGCCCACTGGGGTAGTGCACTACTTTAGACCAGGGCCCACTGGGGTAGTGCACTACTTTAGACCAGGGCCCACTGGGGTAGTGCACTACTTTAGACCAGGGCCCACTGGGGTAGTGCACTACTTTAGACCAGGGCCCACTGGGGTAGTGCACTACTTTAGACCAGGGCCCACTGGGGTAGTGCACTACTTTAGACCAGGGCCCACTAGGATAGCGCACTACTTTAGACCAGGGCCCACTGGGGTAGTGCCCTTGTACAATAAAATCATTTTACTGTGTGTAAAGCATAGGGTGCCCTTTGGGATGCAGCCCATGAAGTTTCCATGTATCATCCATCTATAGACAGATCCTTACCTAGCGTCTGCAGTACTATCGTTTCTAGTATCACCAGCTCCTGAGCTTGCTGATGGTATGCCTAAAGTTCAACAGATTTCATATTTGTAATGTGTCTCTCTCTCAGTATCACCATGACAAGAGATCCACATCACAACACCCAGGTACAGAGGCCTCACTTACATTACTCTTGGTGTCTAGTGGTGCATCCTGGGGGTTGACGCAGGCGTGGGCCACTTTGATGACATGTTCAAGCTTCCTAGGTTGTTCCTCCACCTTCGCAGCCAAGAACAAGGTTGTTTGGGAGATGATCTGTAGAAATAAAGACATTAAGGTTGGGCGGTATCCAGGTTTTCATATCGTCCTTCACTCATCCCAGGATTTACAGTATTACAGGCTTAATGCACAAGGGTGCGCCATAAAACTGGGTGAAAATGCCTTTTGGAAGTCTATTACCAGAATGATAACATAATGAGCACTGGTGGTTAGAGTGGTGGACTAGTAACCGAAAGGTTGCAAGTTCAAACCCCGAGCTGACAAGATAAAAATCTGTCATTCTGCCCCTGAACAAGGCAGTTAACCAACCGTTCCTAGGCCGTCATAGTAAATAAGACTTTGTTCTTAACTGACTTGCCTAGTTAAATAAAAGGTATAAAAAAATCAAATAAAAAGTAAAGTCATTTTTGGTGAGTTTGTACATTTACAAGGGAACGTTGGAGACATTGTGCAACTGAACAATACTGGTTGTGGAGCAGCATGTGTACACGCTGTGTATGTGTGGAGTCTGGAGTCGCTAGGCCAACGGGCCTGCCTGCTCTGAGAAGATAGGGGAGAAGCAGACGGGCCCAGAACGGAGAGGAAAAACACAAGGAATTGTTTTTTTATTTCACCAGGTAGGCTACATTTACATTTAAGTCATTTAGCAGACGCTCTTATCCAGAGCGACTTACAAATTGGTGCATTCACCTTATGACATCCAGTGGCTAGTTGAGAACAAGTTCTCATTTACAACTGCAACCTGGCCAAGATAAAGCAAAGCAGTTCGACAGATACAACAACAGAGTTAAACCTGGAATAAACTAAACATAGTCAATAATACAGTAGAACAAAATAAATAATATACAGTGAGTGCAAGTGAGGTAAGATAAGGGATGTAAGGCAAAGAATAAGCCATGGTGGTGAAGTAATTACAATATAGCAATTAAACACTGGAATGGTAGATGTGCAGAAGATGAATGTGCAAGTAGAGATACTGGGGTGGAAAGGAGAAAGATAAATAAATAAAAGTGTGGGGATGAGGTAGTTGGATGGGCTATTTACAGATGGGCTATTTACAGATGGGCTATGTACAGATGGGCTATGTACAGATGGGCTATGTACAGATGGGCTATGTACAGGTGCAGTGATCTGCTCTGACAGCTGGTGCTTAAAGCTAGTGAGGGAGATATGAGTCTCCAGCTTCAATGATTTTTTGCAGTTCGTTCCAGTCATTGGCAGCAGAGAACTGGAAGGAAAGGCGGCCAAAGAGGAATTGGCTTTGGGGGTGACCAGTGAGATATACCTACTGGAGAGCATGCTACAGGCGGGTGCTGCTATGGTGATCAGTGAGCAGAGATAAGGCGGGGCTTTACCTAGCAGAGACTTGTAGATGACCTGGAGCCAGTGGGGTTGGTGACGAGTATGAAGCGAGGGCCAGCCAACGAGAGCGTACAGGTCGCAGTGGTGGGTAGTATAAAGGGGCTTTGGTGACAAAACGGATGGCACTGTGATAAACTCTACTCAACAAATTGGATGCAGTCTTGGAGGATATTTTATAAATGACATCACCGAAGTCGAGGATCGGTATGATGGTCAGTTTTACGAGGGTGTTTGGCAGCATGAGTGAAGGAAGCTTTGTTGCGAAATAGGAAGCCGCTTCTAGATTTAATTTTGGATTGGAGATGCTTAATGTGAGTCTGGAAAGAGAGTTTACAGTCTAAACAGACACCTAAATATTTGAAGTTGTCCACATATTCTAAGTCATAACTGTCCAGAGTAGTGATGCTGGATGGGCGGGCAGGTGCAAGCAGTGATCGGTTGAAGAGCATGCATTTAGTTTTACTTGCATTTAAGAGCAGTTGGAAGCCACGGAAGGAGAGTTGTATGGCAATGAAGCTTGGCTGGGGGTTAATTAACAAAGTGTCCAAACAAGGACCAAAAGTATACAGAATGGTGTCATCTGCTTAGAGGTGGATCAGAAAATCACCAGCAGCAAGAGCGACATCATTGATGTATACAGTGAAGAGTCGGCCCGAGAATTTAACCCTGTGGTACCTCTATAGACTGCCAGAGGTCCGGGCAACAGGCCCCCCGATCAAGCTGCAGTGGCAGCTGTACAGATAACTCATCCAAAGGTTTTGACACCTCAAATACCACTACGACAGTGCTCGTCCTAATATTTATATATTTCTTAATTCCATAATTTTACATGTGTGTATTGTTGTGAATTGTTAGATACTACTGCGTTTGAGCTAGGAACACAAGCATTTCACTACACCCGCAATAACATATCTGCTAAATATGTGACCAATAAAATGTGATTTGATTGATGAGAATTCACACATTATCAGCAGACAGCTCTCTGACTGATGTGTAGTTACTTTTCTACGACACTATTCTCTATGTAGCCAGCTTACTTCTCTCTGGTAAAACACCAGATTAACTGGCTCCATTCTTTCTATGATAAAACAGAAATATGATGGCCATGCATTGTTTTCGCAAAAAAAAAACATTGCTTTTTAAAATTGAAAGCTCATTTAGCCTACTTGTGTGGCTGCCAGCCAAATAGCATTGCGATTCTGTCATCATCAGATGAAAATTATGCTTATTTTCCGCCGAATGTGTTGTATTTTCTGTGAAGAAAAACTAAAACATCCCCGATCACTCTACCGAGGAAAAACACACTTGACTTTCAACATAAAACACGACCTCTGTCAATACACAGTTGTATTCACCTGCTCCCACTTTCCACAGTTTTGCTATTTACAAAACATGTGACTAGCTCAACTGTTCTGGGGAAACTATGGTAGGGAACTAGTGTAGGTAGTACAATGTGGCTCAGCTGGTAGAACATGGAGCTTACAACGCCAGGGTTGTGGGTTCGATTCTCATAGGGGACCAGTATGAAAATGTGTGCGCTTACTACTTACTGTAAGTCGCTCTGGATAAGAGCATCTGCTAAATGACTCAAACGTACAAGTTGACTGCAGGTATTCACTTAAAAAGTAGCTACAAATGTATAGATAAGCTTATATTAAATAGTTTAAACGTTAGAGAGCACTTAACTGGCTATTTCCAAATAACCAGGTACACTGCCCAAGACGACAAGAAAATCCATCAGATCTCCCTTGTAGATAGAAGTTAGCCTTGTCCCAGATCTGTTTGTGCTGCAAGTCATTGTCACACCAAGCACAATGACTATAAGAGTTGGCAAGACAGCACAAAGAGATATAGGAAGAGGCTAGATAGCGAGTCAGAAAATGAAAAAAATGAACGTTACAATTGAGATGGTGATTACTTACATTCCTATGAAACTTAGTGAAAGAGTGAATCATATAAAATCTATGCATGTAAACGATTGCAGTGTTGATGATGAGTTGAGAGCTGAATGCAAGGGTTAAGGTATTCTAAGTGATATGCGGAAACAACAGTAATACTGCAATCAATGCATAAACTATTCTAACATCATAGCTGGCTGATGTCATTTACCGGTAGTTGGGTGACAATCCACCTAGCTTTGTTCCCATCTCAGCTAGTTAGCTCAGGTTCACTAACGTTACTCCAATAATGAGACACAGATGTCACAACTAACTACCCCGCGAGATAACAAACCATATTATATATGTTCATAAAAATGGTTAACTAATAGTTACTCGTACATCCAGTAGACGATAAGAGCTGCTAAGGCGAACGTCTAGCAGGCCAAAATAATAGCTACCGTTAGCTGATCACATAACAGAACGAGGTTAGCATGGTAGCTATCAAGTTAGCTGAAGAACTAGCTAGCGTAACAACCCCAAAGGTTACGGTTACTGCGTTAAGTATCCTATTTTGTAATCCGACCAAGACATAACGTTAGTCGAAGTAAAACATTCAACCTGTATTTTTAAATTGACACATTTAGCTGTGTTTCAGTTACTTGCAAAGAAAGCTAGCTAGCTAGCTACTAGGTACCAAGCTAACAAACGGCACAACCATTTTGGTAGCTAGTTAGCCTAGCTGCCACATAGCGGGCTGAAAGACTCATTTTCAGGAAGGATACACGTTGAGTCTCTGGCCCATATCCTGAATTAGGTTGGCGGCTTGCTGTCGGTAAGAAAGTTCCCTATCAGATTCGACTCCACTGCGGCGGGACGGCGTTGTTTCTAGTTGCTCCCGGGAAAAGAGCCATTTCGAAGAAGGTCCCCGGTGCACCGCCATTGCGCTCCAACGACTAGCCCCTGGTGGCTCGAGGGGGTAGGGAGCGTAGGAAACAAAACGCGCATGCGTGTTGGCTACTCTCCTAGGCCTAGTAAAACCAATTTCTCAGCAAATTAGCACTATTTTAACTTTCAATACAGCAAATTTAAAAAAATCTCTCACAAAGTGTGGAGAATCGTGGATATGATAATAGGTCCATTCTGTCCAAACTTGCAGGCTCAAAGTCGTGTAAAGAAAAAAGAAGACACCCAGTATCCCATAGTACCCCGCGCGTGTAGATTATATTGCGGCTCCACTTTTAGATCTCTACGGTCGAAAACACACCCAATCATTACACACGCACCCTTTGCCAACATGAAGGCGGATAGGGGAGCCCCTGCCATTGAAATACAAGAATACAACTTGTGATTTCAAGAGGTAGCGAATCCCATTGCCTACGAAAATAGATGCGACACCGAATTAATATTTTGGGTGAGGCAACTCTTTTAATGCAATGTGCATTAGCTTTCCAGGATCTTAGAATATGGGGATGGCTTATACAGGCCTCGGGCCCAGAGAGCATAGCTAGCTTATGCTAATACGTTATCATAAATATCCAAAGTTCCCGTTTCATTCGCTAGTTAACTAGCTAGCTACCAAACTGCATTTTCAGATACGATCTCTGGCAAAAAATATGCATAAATGATTAGTTAACTAACGTGTTAGTAACTAGTCAGTATCAATATGCTAATGTTAACTCATCATCGGTGCTTGATTGGTAGCGTTAACGTTGATGTTGGGGTGTATTCATTCAAGCCGATTCTGTTGCAAAACTTCTTAAACGGAAGCAAACGAAACGGGGAGGGAGCTAACTGAATTTGTACAATTAAAAACTATTTTTAGTTGCAAAATGGAACGTTTTGCAACAGTTTGGAAGAATAATTACACCCCAGATCAGTGTGTGTCCAGTGTGTAAAAAGATTCACAAAATCCCCAATGTTTCCTTGCATAAATTTGCTACATTAGTTTAAAATGGAAATGTCAACCAGTCTACTGATTTTTGTTGTTTGACCAACGTTGAAATGTTTTGTTGTTTACAGTAAAGTGCATATTCAGATTTCTGTATGTACCAATGCAGGTGTATAATATATTATTCTACCATTGCAGCCCTGCAGAATGTCCAAGATAAGGCGGAGGGTAACAGTGGAGAATTCTAAAACCATATCTGACAACAGCAGTAGCCAGACCACCACCACCACCCCGTCTCGCCGGCCCAGCGTGTTTGAAAGACTTGGCCCCAGCACTGGTAGTAATGCTGTCGAGGTGTGTACCTCTACACCTGCATCTAACCCACTGACAGATACAACACATGCATGTCCAGAGAAGGTAGAGAAAGAACATCTTTGAATTTTGGATTCATCAGAGAGCAAAACCCTATTTCTGCTTCATGAAATGACACTTTCTTGCTTTCTTCCTTTCAGACTAATTGTAGAAATTGGTTGAAGACTGGGAATTGCAGTTACGGCAATACTTGTCGCTACACACATGGAACTCAGCCACGAGGCAAAGGATTTAGTGGATCTTTTAGCAGGTTAGATGGCCTTGGAGAATTGCCTGTGACCCATGTATGCAGGCAACTGAAAAATAGATATTTTATGCAAGTGGGCAACACAGTCAGACGGTCCAAATATTCTCCCAGGGCTGTTTCTTATTGTATTTGATAAGCCAGTTGTCTTATGCTGAACCAATGCCTGAGATTACCATATGTTTGTGTGTAAACAGGTCAGCGGAGAGACCAACTGGCGATCTGCGAGAGAGGATGAAGAATAAGAGGCAGGATGTTGAATCAGATGCTACAAAGAGAGACCCAGAGGAGCCTACGTCCCCCACAGCCAGAGTGAGTTACTCTCCACACACACCTCGCTTTCATGTCCGGTTTTCTTTTGTTCTTTAGGACATAGTGAACAACCATTTTACTAGTTAGATATTAGACCAACTTGTATGGGAGTCTTCCATGTAAACCTGTCTGTGTTCTGCAGCAGCGAGACTCGTCCCGAGGCCGCCACAGGGAGAAGGAAGATATAAAAATCACTAAAGAGAGAAGCCCTGCCAGCGAAGAAGAGACCACCGAGTGGGAAGCCAACCGCGAAGGTGAGGTTTGAAAGTGTTCAATAGGCACAACGAAAAGAAAGAAAGCACGTGCCCTTATTAACATATGAGAGGAGAACTAATGGATGTCGAACTGTTTTTCACTCTATTGGGAAAAGTTGTTTGTATTGCATATTCTAACCTTAAGTCATGTGCTGATGTATTTGTCTTTTAGACTCGGATAACGGCGACTACGACTACGAATTATCCCTCGAGATGAAGAGACAGAAGATTCAGCGTGAGCTCATGAAGTTGGAGCAGGAGAATATGGAGAAAAGAGAGGAGATTGTTATCAAGAAAGAGGTACCGGTATGCATGTATTGACTGTAGCTATATCTACTATAGTTCATAGAGCCCTGCATGATTTAAGACTGAGGTTGATCTGTTTTATAACCTTATACACTTACAATCTCTCACTAGGAGCCGACCACCAAAACTAGGACCACTATCATATCCAAGGTAAGAAGAGATACCTACCTAACCTTATTGTCATTCAGGAGCCATCCATATCAACACTCATATCTGGTTTAGACTTCTCTCCTTTCAGTGTCCATTCTAACCAATTCTGCCTTTATTCCACGTTGTAATTCCAGACATCCCCGGAGCGTTCCAGCTCGAAAGGTTCCCCCTCCTCCAGGAAGTCCAGTGGATCTCCCAAACACACTAAAGGACCTAAAGCTTCCGGTTCTAGGAAGAAGGAGAAGAAGACCTCTGTGTCGTCCTCTGCATCCGCCACGGCCAGATCTTCCAAGGGGGGCCACGGGAAGAAGAAAGGTCCCCGCACCCCCAGCCCCCCTCCTCCGGTGCTTCCTCTGGTGAACCCTGTCGTGGCAGCCGGGGGGAAGAAACACAAGGGGAAACACAAGAACAAGGAGAAGTGTGAGGAGAAGCCGCCCAAGGAGGGAAAGGAGAGAGGAAGAGATGTGGAGAAACACAAGGAGAAGAAGGAGAAACGCAGGTAAAGAGGTTCACTGCCATGCTTTGTCCAGCTCCACTCCAAGCTGTAGAGGGATCTAGTAGCCTTGTTGAATAGGCATAACAAGACCCACTGAAAACAACAGCCATGCTTTGTCCAGCTCCTCTCCAAGCTGTAGAGGGATCTAGCAGCCTCGTTGAATAGGCATAACAAGACCCACTGAAAACAACAGCCATGCTTTGTCCAGCTCCACTCCAAGCTGTAGAGGGATCTAGCAGCCTCGTTGAATAGGCATAACAAGACCCACTGAAAATAACATACATTTAAACAAGTCTGTTAGCACTGTTGTTGAATACACTATGAAAGGGACTAACTTTTAGTTTCTTTTGGCGCTTGCAGAGACCGTTCAGACAGCTCCCACAAGGCCAAGCGGTCAGTGATGTCTGAGGAACGTTCCGGCAGCGTGTCCTCTCCTTCCAGAGACCGAGAGGCGTCCCCGTCAGCCAGGAAGAACAAGTCCAACTCCCCAAAAGTAGCCTCCCAGAAGACCCTTGCGCCTGCCTCCCCACCTCACAGGTCAGTAGCCTGTTAGACACTAAGAAGATAACAACATCATTGTCATGCCGGAAGCAGTAAGATGACAGGATAAACATCGGCTTGCAGAAATATGCAGCAGCACCTGAACCTGAGACGATGGTCTAAAGATGCCATCTATCCTAACACTAGCATTTTCAGTCATGTTATTAGCAGGATTCTCATGAGTTGGTGTAGATGGTAGACAGACTAGCAAGATGGTCACTTTCCCTGAATAACCATAACCCCTCGTCCTCTCCTGGTCTTCCAGGTCTCCCCCTCCCCGCCACAAGCGCACCCCCACCCCGCCCCGCCATCACTCCCCCTCCTCCCACTCTGGCTCCTCAGCCCAGAGACACTCTCCATCCCCTCGCCGGCGCCGCTCGGCATCCCCCTCCTACAACCGCGAGCCCCCAGCCGCCTCCTCACCTCCTGGCCAGAGGTGTTCCTCCCGCTCCCCTGCAGCCTCCCGGGACACCTCCTCTCCTCAGAGGAGGACTAGCCCCGGAGGACGAAACCACTCTCGGGGGCGTGAGAGAGGACGCAGCGAGAGGGGGAGGAGCCCACCTGCCCAGGAGCACCGACACGAGCGTCGAGACGGTACAGCAACTCATTAACATAAAACACAGACCATTTTCTATATGTGGTCACCTCTCTTTAAATAAACTACTGGTTTTCTATATGTGGTCACCACCTTTAAATAAACTACTGGTTTTCTATATGTGGTCACCTCTCTTTAAATAAACTACTGGTTTTCTATATGTGGTCACCTCCCTTTAAATAAACTACTGGTTTTCTATATGTGGTCACCACCTTTAAATCAACTACTGGTTTTCTATATGTGGTCACCTCCCTTTAAATAAACTACTGGTTTTCTATATGTGGTCACCACCTTTAAATCAACTACTGGTTTTCTATATGTGGTCAGCTCCCTTTAAATAAACTACTGGTTTTCTATATGTGGTCACCACCTTTAAATAAACTACTGGTTTTCTATGTGGTCACCTCCCTTTAAATAAACTACTGGTTTTCACCACCTTTAAATCAACTACTGGTTTTCTATATGTGGTCACCTCCCTTTAAATAAACTACTGGTTTTCTATATGTGGTCACCACCTTTAAATCAACTACTGGTTTTCTATATGTGGTCAGCTCCCTTTAAATAAACTACTGGTTTTCTATATGTGGTCAGCTCCCTTTAAATAAACTACTGGTTTTCTATATGTGGTCACCACCTTTAAATAAACTACTGGTTTTCTATGTGGTCACCTCCCTTTAAATAAACTACTGGTTTTCTATATGTGGTCACCACCTTTAAATCAACTACTGGTTTTCTATATGTGGTCACCTCCCTTTAAATAAACTACTGGTTTTCTATATGTGGTCACCACCTTTAAATCAACTACTGGTTTTCTATATGTGGTCAGCTCCCTTTAAATAAACTACTGGTTTTCTATATGTGGTCACCACCTTTAAATAAACTACTGGTTTTCTATGTGGTCACCTCCCTTTAAATAAACTACTGGTTTTCTATATGTGGTCACCACCTTTAAATAAACTACTGGTTTTCTATATGTAGTCACCACCTTTAAATAAACTACTGGTTTTCTATGTGGTCACCACCTTTAAATAAACTACTGGTTTTCTATATGTGGTCACCTCCCTTTAAATAAACTACTGGTTTTCTATATGTGGTCACCACCTTTAAATAAACTACTGGTTTTCTATGTGGTCACCTCCCTTTAAATAAACTACTGGTTTTCTATATGTGGTCACCACCTTTAAATAAACTACTGGTTTTCTATATGTGGTCACCACCTTTAAATAAACTACTGGTTTTCTATGTGGTCACCTCCCTTTAAATAAACTACTGGTTTTCTATATGTGGTCACCACCTTTAAATAAACTACTGGTTTTCTATATGTGGTCACCTCCTTTAAATAAACTACTGGTTTTCTATATGTGGTCACCTCCCTTTAAATAAACTACTGGTTTTCTATATGTGGTCACCACCTTTAAATAAACTACTGGTTTTCTATATGTGGTCATCTCCTTTAAATAAACTACTGGTTTTCTATATGTGGTCACCTCCCTTTAAATAAACTACTGGTTTTCTATATGTGGTCACCACCTTTAAATAAACTATTGGGTTGCTGTTTGTCTATATGAAAACAGTCTCTACATTGTGTCGTTTGACTGGACGCTGTAATAACACAGACCTGTGTTTCTGTCTCATCCATGCAGAGAGCCGCGGGAAGCGAGAGAAAGACGGTACCCGTGACGACAGGGACTACGAGGTGGCAGAGACGAGCTCTTCTCGTGATGCCGCCCGTGAGGACCGGGAACAAAGAGGGGCGAGAGCGCCGGGGTGAAGGGCGCAGCGACCGACGAGGAGACTCCACCAGTACCACCAGGGATAGAGACCGGGACACCAAGGACTCGACCCGGGAATCCAGAACCACAGAGACCACGTCAACACGCTCCGGACGAGACCCTCTGGAGTACAGGGACCGAGAACGGGAGCGGGAGCGAGAAAAGGAGAAAGAGAGGGAGCGGGAGAGAGGAGAGAGGGAGAAGACGGACAGGAAGGAGGAGGCTGTCCCGGAGGAGGGGAGGGGCTATGGGAGGGGCCACGGGCGAGAGGAAGGAGGGAGGACTGAAGGGAGGGGGGAGACGAGGACAGAGAGTAGAGCTGAGAGACCTGGCAGGGGTAGGGGCCGCGAGGCTGACGCATCTGACAAAGGTGAGGTCACGCATGACATCACACATCTTATGACCAGCAAAATCTACTAATGGCCAGTTGGAGTAACAGTTGTTAATGTGTTTGTTGCTGTTGTGTTTGTGGAAGTGAGGGAATTTGATGAAGATGAACTGCGGTGCACCAGTCTATGGCTGAGGGAGGAGCTCCCTTCTCAAATGGAACAGTAACCTGTGCCGCTCGGCCATGTTGTCAACAGAGCAGCATGGAGCATCATCCAGAAACATCTCTTTTTGATCAAATGAGTTTTCATTGGGAAGGCAGATAAAGCGTTTAAAAGCAATCACTTTTGCACGTGAGAAAAGCCTCTGATTCCTACTCATTACTCCACGTTCATAACCTACGTCACTTTTGTTTTGAACCTGTTTCGCCGTCAGCCCAGAGGGGGGCACCTGGCTCGTGCCTGGGAGGCCGCCCGGTTCCAAAACGAATACAGTCACTGTTCACCTGGTGCGAACTCCTCCCACCGGGGCATCCCAGGCCAGATAATCCAATCCCCTCTGTGTCTGTTTCATCATACTCTTAACTCTGTCCTTCCTGCCTCAGTTTCCTCAGGCTCCACCCGGAATGCCCGAGGCTCCCAACTGGAGAGTGGTGGTCATGACGGCTGGGAGTCACGTAGCGGCGGAGGCTTCCGTGAGAAGAGTGCGGAGAGGAGCACCGACCGTGGGGCGGAGAGAGGAGGCGCAGAGAGAGGAGGAGCGGAGCGTGACCGTTATGACGGAGACAGGAGAGGAGGGGAGCAGGCGACTGGGAGAGACTCATCCTACGACCGTAGAGGTGGTCACACCGACCGTGGTGACCGCAGAGAGAACAGGGAGAGAGGTGAGGAGAACAAATACATTTCATCTATAATACTAGTTCAATAAAATAACATTTGTAAAACGCTTTTCATTGAAAAACAATCTCAATGTTCTGTAGTGAGTGATTTCAAATAGAAACGAGACAGAAAGGACACAGCTAGACAGGGCAACTGACAAAGTACACAGCTGATGCTACAAGAGGCAAGGACAACAAGAAACACAGTTATACGTAACAGAAAGCTTTCGTAAAGCATCCTGTCTCTCCCTCGTACGGGAGAAGAAGATCCAGGTCCCTCAGGCCCTCTCCTCTAATACTTTTTGAAACATTCATTCAGAATGAACCCTTGGTGTTGGATGTTGTGACTGACTGGCTGTTTCCTCTGTTTCTAACAGACCAAAGAGCTTCCTCTCCTGGTCGGCACCCAGCCAGAGGAGAAGAGCCAGACAGGGAGGAGACCAGAGGGAGGGATGAACGCAGAGGAGAGGAAAAGGGAGGGGACAGGCGAGAGGACAGGGCCCGAGAGAGGGAGCGAGAGAGGGAACGGGAAAGAGAGAAGGAGAGAGAAAGAGAGAAGGAGAAGGAGAGGGAGGCAGAGCGGGAGAGGGTTCGGGGAGAGGGAGAGAGAACGAGAGCGAGAGAGGGAAAAGGAAAGGGAGAGGGAAAAGGAGAAAGAGAGGGAAAAGGAGCGAGAGAGGGAACGGGAGAGGGAAGAGAGGGAGCGGGAGAGGGAGGAGCGAGATAGGGAGAGGAAGGAGAGAGAGCGGGAGAGGGAACGAGAGCGGGAGAGGGAGCGAGAGCAAAGAGAGAGGGAGAGGCAGCGGGAATGGGAGGAGCGTGAGAAAGGAAGGGATGAGCGACGGGAACGGACTAGGGATGAACCAAGGGATGACCGCTCTGTCCGAGACTCGCATGAAGACCGCAAGACCAGGCAAGTATCAGTAGTAACCACCAGGGTTGGGGCCAGTTCCATTTCAATTCCAGACTCAACCCTGGTAACTCCATTGTTTTACCTTAGTTGTGGTTCGTTTCCGTCTGTTTCTTTCCAACTTAACACAACCCAGCTGACCTCTAACCCCTCTTCTCTGTGTGTGTCATCTGCAGCCGGAAGAGGCACAGGGTAGAGACCACACCCAGCCCGACTCGCCCCTCTCCCAAGCGAGCAAGGGACGCCACCCCAGGAGACGGCGAGGAATACAACAGCCCTGAGGAGAAAAGTGAGCGTTTGATTGGTGGAGGTCAGCCCAAGGTCCGCCCCACCTCTGGCTCTGGCCCAATCACCATCCTCCCCGTCACAGTACCAGTGTGTCCTCCTCCACCAGTGCTTGACAGTAGGGACACTCTTTAATGGGAAAAACAAACAGCACTGGTTCTGTCTGGAGGAAACTAGTCCCGTATGGATTAACACCTCCCCAAAGGGTGCCTTGGCCTGATCACTTCAATATCCCTCCACGTGAGCCCAGGGCACACTCAGTAATGGTGATAATACCTTTTAATGTTTGAGCACATTTCATACAGACAGACTGGAACTCAACGTGCTGACATAGAAGTAACAGCTGGTGTTTGATTGTTATTAGAAGGCGATCAGAGATCTTTGAGACCGAGCCAAGGCGCCCTTTAAGATAACAAGGTGTTTTGTTTCTTTGACCTTTGTTGACATTTCCATGATGTTGATAAACCTTGGTGCTAACAGAATCCCTCGGCTTCTTGGTGTGTGTTCAGGTGTTGAGAAACACCGGCTGTTGAGTCAGGTGGTACTCCCGCCCCAGGACCCCCTCCTGCGTTCCCCCCCAGCACCTCTGTAGCGGAGGACGCCAAGCCCAGCCGGTGGAAGGACGAGGAGCGCCGTGGAGGCGGGGACAAGAGGGAGGGGAGGAGCCGCCGGAACGAGGAGGCCGACGCCCGCGGAGACAGAGGAGGAGCAGGCAGAGGAGGGGAGAGACGGGGGGAGCACCCCTCAGATAGCAGTACCCCTGTCTCGGCCTCCGGCTCGGACTCTAGGAGGGGTAAAGAGAGGGACGGTCGGGAGCCCACCCCTCCCCCGCCTCCCGTGGCCCTGGTCACTGAGGACAGAGATGCTCCGGTCCTGTCAGGTCATGAGGAGGGCAAGAAGAAGACTAAGTCCCAGAAGAAAGGCCTGAAGAAGGGGAGGAAGGAGGAGGCTGTGGCAGGAGGTGTTTCAGGAGCTCCAGAGAGGTTCACCAACCCAGAGCCCCCCTCCTCCATGGCCCTCTTGGACGCCCCCCGCCCCCTCTCCTTTCCCCCGCAAAGCGCCTAAGAAGAAGGCGCTGGACAAGAAGAGGAAACGATCCCGTGGCGCTGAGTCGGACGCGTCTGAGGAGGATCCAGGCTCCTCCCATCTTCCCCCGGCAAGAGGAACAAGAGGGGTCCCCGGACGCCCCGCCCGCGCCAAAGGAGGCTCTGCTATCCCAGAGGGCCATGCCACATTCAGTTGCAGAGCCCTTGCCACAGCCCGTCAAAATGGACGCCAACTTCAGCGACTGGTCTGACGAGGATGTGCTGGAGCGCGGTGGTGGATCGGCGCCCGTTAAGGCACCCCCCACAGTCCCCACTGAGAGGACTCCGACTGAAGCTCTTCCCAGGAGAGGAGGTCCGAGGGGGGGCAAGGAGAGGTTGGAGAGGCCTGTTCCCCTGCCCATCGCCCCTCTGCTGTCCCAGGACCCTCCCATGTTACTCCAGACCCTGCCTCCCCAGCCCCTCATGTCCCAGCCCCTGCTGAGGAAGCCTCCTCCGGAGCAGAAGAGGAGCAGCAGTATGGGAAGCAACCAGAGCAGGGCCTCATCCAGACGTCTCCGTTCTCCCTCCAACGAGTCAGCCCACAGAGAGGACCCTCAGCAGGGCCAAGGACCAGGCCGACCCAGGAGAGGACACCAGCTCCAGGGGGCCAACTCCCGAGACCGGGAACGAGAAAGGGAGCGAGAAAGGGAACGAGAAAGGGAGCGAGACAGGGAAAGAGAGAGGGAGCGTGGTGAGAGAGAGAGGGGACCTGTGCTCACAGAGCCTCCAGTGGTGAGGGGAGAGGAGCGGAAGTCACGCATCGACCAGCTGAGGAGAGGAGAGCCCAGTCGCAGCACCTCCTCAGGTACGCCAGACACATACTACTAACAGGTTTTGTTGAGAAAACAGTGAGCTCCTTTACTAGTTTGATTTGATTGATATTATTATCTCTTATATTCCATTTCTGTTGGTTTTCCTTCCCAGACCGGCAGGACTCTCGCAGCCACAGCTCCAGACGTAGCTCTCCTGAGTCAGAGCGGCAGGTGCAGTCGCGGGCCGGGTCCTACGACGGCCGAGAGCGTGAGAGGGAGAGAGAGAGGGAGCGGGAACAGTTTGAGAGGGAGCGTGAGCGCAAGGACCTCCGACAGCAACAGGGGCCTCCGGGGCCACTACCTCCTCTCCAGCAGCAGGGGCAGCAGAGAGACTGGGAGCCCGAGGGGCCACGGGAGTGGGGCGGGAGGGGCCGTGAACCCCTCCTCATGCGTGGAGGCAACAGAGAGCAAATGAGAGAGCGTGATCTCCGTGACATGCGGGGTGAGAGAGAGCGGCTTCTGCCCGAGGGTCTCCTGCAGCAGCACGAACGAGAGCGGGAAAGGGAGCGTGGAGGCAACAGGGGCATTGGCCGCGGTGGCGACCATGGCAACGACCGGGAGCGGGAGAGGATGCTGCTGATGGACCTGCCGCCACATGGGGACCCCAAGAACAGGATGGACATGAGGGGAGACAGACCAGATATGAGGGGGGACAGACCAGATATGAGGGGGGACAGACCAGATATGAGGGGAGACAGACCAGATATGAGGGGAGACAGACCAGATTTAAGAGGGGACATGCGAGGAGATATGAGACCTGATATGAGGGGAGACATTCGAGGGGATATGAGAGGAGACATTCGAGGAGATATGAGACCTGATATGAGGGGAGACATGAGACCTGATATGAGGGGAGACATTCGAGGGGACATGAGACCTGATATGAGGGGAGACATGAGACCTGATATGAGGGGAGACATTCGAGGGGACATGAGACCTGATATGAGGGGAGACATGAGACCTGATATTAGGGGAGATATTCGAGGGGATATGAGACCCGATATGAGGGGAGACATTCGAGGGGACATGAGACTTGATATTAGGGGAGACATGAGACCTGATATTAGGGGAGACATTCGAGGGGACATGAGACCTGATATTAGGGGAGACATTCGAGGGGACATGAGACCTGATATTAGGGGAGACATGAGACCTGATATTAGGGGAGACATTCGAGGGGACATGAGACCTGATATTAGGGGAGACATGAGAGGGGGGCCAGATATAAGACCGGACATAAGGCCAGATCACATGAGACCAGATATCAGGGGGCCGGACAGGGCTGAGTTCTCTCTCTTGCTCCCCCACGAAGCCTTGGGACACGGCGGCATGGACCAGGACAAAGCAGGCAACAGCCATCACCCTGTGGGAGGACAGATACAGGAAGCAGAGAAACAGGACAGCGTTGACGGTAAGGATCATCTACAATCACAAACAACTAGCCTGATCCCAGAACTGTTGGCGTGACAGTGACCATGGGAGCTGGCAACAACAGCCTTGTCCCAGATCTGTTTGTCTATGTTTGTGTTGATATGGTAGCAGGTTATTGAGTGAGTTTATTTGTGTTTCCTCAGACGAAGATGACGCGAAGGCGGATGACGCTGTGTCGGTGGTGTCTGGCGGGGAGGAGTACGAGCCAATCAGTGATGACGAGTTAGATGAGATCTTGGCGGACAGCGCCCAGAAGAGAGAGGATGGGCAGGAAGAAGAGAAGACGCCAGGTACAATATTGAGAACAGGGCTACACAGTCCTTCTGGCTGAGAACAGGAATACACAGTCCTTCTGGCTGAGAACAGGAATACACAGTCCTTCTGGCTGAGAACAGGAATACACAGTCCTTCTGGCTGAGAACAGGAATACACAGTCCTTCTGGCTGAGAACAGGAATACACAGTCCTTCTGGCTGAGAACAGGACAGTCCTTTGGCTGAGAACACACAGTCCTTCTGGCTGAGAACAGGAATACACAGTCCTTCTGGCTGAGAACAGGAATACACAGTCTTCTGGCTGAGAACAGGGCTACACAGTCCTTCCTTCTGGCTGAGAACAGGGCTACACAGTCCTTCTGGCTGAGAAACAGTCCTTCTGGCTGAGAACAGGAATACACAGTCCTTCTGGCTGAGAACAGGGCTACACAGTCCTTCTGGCTGAGAACAGGGCTACACAGTCCTTCTGGCTGAGAACAGGAATACACAGTCCTTCTGGCTGAGAACAGGGATACACAGTCCTTCTGGCTGAGAACAGGGCTACACAGTCCTGACTGAGAACAGGGCTACACAGTCCTTCTGGCTGAGAACAGGAATACACAGTCCTGACTGAGAACAGGGCTACACAGTCCTGACTGAGAACAGGGCTACACAGTCCTGACTGAGAACAGGGCTACACAGTCCTGACTGAGAACAGGGCTACACAGTCCTGGCTGAGAACAGGGCTACACAGTCCTTCTGGCTGAGAACAGGAATACACAATCCTGACTGAGAACAGGGCTACACAGTCCTTCTGGCTGAGAACAGGAATACACAGTCCTTCTGGCTGAGAACAGGGCTACACAGTCCTTCTGGCTGAGAACAGGGCTACACAGTCCTTCTGATTGAGAACAGGAATACACAGTCCTTATTGTTTGCCAGTGGGGTTGCCAGGTCGTGAGAAGTTCTGGTCCAATGGCTCCCCCAAACCAGCTCAAAACTAGCCCTATATCACACACCTGGCAACCCTGTCTAGTCTGCAGTTGGACACTGGTAAAAGACAAACTGTTGTTTTTTATTATTGTGAACTAAATTGTTTGGTTATTGTGGTCTAAGTCCTTCATATGTGCTGTGTTCCTACAGGTCCCCTGGATGTGATTGATGTGGACTGGTCCAGCCTGATGCCCAAGCAGAAGCAGGAGCCTCGGGCGGCAGGGGCAGCTCTGCTTCGGTTCACCCCAGGGGCAGTGCTCCTCAGGGCGGGCGTCTCCAAGCGGCTGGCTGGGCCCGAGCTCCTGGAGAGAGTCAGGGAGGTCTGCAAAAAGGAGCTGGACGACCCTAAAGGTGATTGGAGGAGATATTAGTACTATTACATACTGTACTCTATCTTTCTCCTACTGGATTATATTAGTACTATTACATACTCTACTCCGTCTTTCTCCTACTGGATTATATTAGTACTATTACATACTCTACTCCATCTTTCTCCTACTGGATTATATTAGTACTATTACATACTGTACTGCTACTGGATTATATTAGTACTATTACATTCTCTACTCCTACTGGATTATATTAGTACTGTTACATACTGTACTCCTACTGGATTATATTAGTACTGTTACATACTGTACTCCTACTGGATTATATTAGTACTATTACATACTCTACTCCGTCTTTCTCCTACTGGATTATATTAGTACTGTTACATACTCTACTCCATCTTTCTCCTACTGGATTTTAGAACCATGTATAATATGACAAACATTATCCATACTAATATAATAATAATAATAATAATATAATAATAATATCCAATATCCATACCATCTCTGTCTACTTTACAAGACTGTTAATGGAAGTATGCATACTAAGAACGTGGCTCAGTTGTGTGAGCGTGTGTGGTGCTAGCATATGATAAAGCCCCCCAAGCAGTCAGTGTGGTGATAGCATATGATAAAGCCCCCCAAGCAGTCAGTGTGGTGATAGCATATGATAAAGCCCCCCAAGCAGTCAGTGTGGTGCTAGCATATGATAAAGCCCCCCAAGCAGTCAGTGTGGTGCTAGCATATGATAAAGCCCCCCAAGCAGTCAGTGTGGTGCTAGCATATGATAAAGCCCCCCAAGCAGTCAGTGTGGTGATAGCATATGATAAAGCCCCCCAAGCAGTCAGTGTGGTGCTAGCATATGATAAAGCCCCCCAAGCAGTCAGTGTGGTGCTAGCATATGATAAAGCCCCCAAGCAGTCAGTGTGGTGCTAGCATATGATAAAGCCCCCAAGCAGTCAGTGTGGTGCTAGCATATGATAAAGCCCCCAAGCAGTCAGTGTGGTGATAGCATATGATAAAGCCCCCAAGCAGTCAGTGTGGTGCTAGCATATGATAAAGCCCCCCAAGCAGTCAGTGTGGTGCTAGCATATGATAAAGCCCCCCAAGCAGTCAGTGTGGTGCTAGCATATGATAAAGCCTCCCAAGCAGTCAGTGTGGTGCTAGCATATGATAAAGCCCCCAAGCAGTCAGTGTGGTGCTAGCATATGATAAAGCCCCCAAGCAGTCAGTGTGGTGCTAGCATATGATAAAGCCCCCAAGCAGTCAGTGTGGTGATAGCATATGATAAAGCCCCCAAGCAGTCAGTGTGGTGCTAGCATATGATAAAGCCCCCAAGCAGTCAGTGTGGTGCTAGCATATGATAAAGCCCCCAAGCAGTCAGTGTGGTGCTAGCATATGATAAAGCCCCCCAAGCAGTCAGTGTGGTGCTAACATATGATAAAGCCCCCCAAGCAGTCAGTGTGGTGCTAGCATATGATAAAGCCCCCCAAGCAGTCAGTGTGGTGCTAGCATATGATAAAGCCCCTCAAGCAGTCAGTGTGGTGCTAGCATATGATAAAGCCCCCCAAGCAGTCAGTGTGGTGCTAGCATATGATAAAGCCCCCAAGCAGTCAGTGTGGTGATAGCATATGATAAAGCCCCCCAAGCAGTCAGTGTGGTGCTAGCATATGATAAAGCCCCCAAGCAGTCAGTGTGGTGCTAGCATATGATAAAGCCCCCCAAGCAGTCAGTGTGGTGCTAGCATATGATAAAGCCCCCCAAGCAGTCAGTGTGGTGCTAACATATGATAAAGCCCCCCAAGCAGTCAGTGTGGTGCTAGCATATGATAAAGCCCCCCAAGCAGTCAGTGTGGTGCTAGCATATGATAAAGCCCCTCAAGCAGTCAGTGTGGTGCTAGCATATGATAAAGCCCCCCAAGCAGTCAGTGTGGTGCTAGCATATGATAAAGCCCCCCAAGCAGTCAGTGTGGTGCTAACATATGATAAAGCCTCCCAAGCAGTCAGTGTGGTGCTAGCATATGATAAAGCCTCCCAAGCAGTCAGTGTGGTGCTAGCATATCATACAGCACTAAGCAGTCAGTGTGGTGCTAGCATATCATACAGCACTAAGCAGTCAGTGTGGTGCTAGCATATCATACAGCACTAAGCAGTCAGTGTGGTGCTAGCATATCATAAAGCACTAAGCAGTCAGTGTGGTGCTAGCATATCATACAGCACTAAGCAGTCAGTGTGGTGCTAGCATATCATACAGCACTAAGCAGTCAGTGTGGTGCTAGCATATCATAAAGCACTAAGCAGTCAGTGTGGTGCTAGCATATCATACAGCACTAAGCAGTCAGTGTGGTGCTAGCATATCATAAAGCACTAAGCAGTCAGTGTGGTGCTAGCATATCATACAGCACTAAGCAGTCAGTGTGGTGCTAGCATATCATACAGCACTAAGCAGTCAGTGTGGTGCTAGCATATCATACAGCACTAAGCAGTCAGTGTGGTGCTAGCATATCATAAAGCACTAAGCAGTCAGTGTGGTGCTAGCATATCATAAAGCACTAAGCAGTCAGTGTGGTGCTAGCATATCATAAAGCACTAAGCAGCGGCAATAGAAGCATCTTTTGTATGTTGCTTCCATTCATCACTGGAAACATGCAGTGAGTCTAACCCAGCTCTCTGTCCATTCCTCCAGATGCTGACAAGCTGTTTGAGCACGACCTGGGTGCTCTGAACAAGGCAGCTCTGAACAGGAAGATAGAGAGGGCAGGTCTGCTGAGGAACCTGGGCCCCTGCTGTAAGGCCCTCTGTGCCCGCAGGGACATGGCCATCAGACGGCAGCTCCTCAAGAACGAAAAGGTGAGTGCTCCAAGAAAAACGACTTGTACCCAGAACCATAGACTATTCTAGACCATATACCAATTGACTAAGATGGCCCTCTACTGTAGGATATATGGAGGAATGGACTGGGAATATGTAGATAGTATATTATAATAGATGGAGCAATATTTTGACACACACTGCCTATCGCTGTATAGTAAGCTAACTCTTTCTCTCTCCAGGGCCTGGCCAAGCAGATGTATCCCAGTGTTCCTGTGGTGGACAGTGAGCTCTTCCAACTCAGCATGCGTCTCTTCAAGAAGACTGTAGCCGCCGCCAGAAGCAACCAGCCCCCGTTGGGGCCACCAGCAGGCCCAGAGAAGGCCGACAAAGGGCCACCGGGGCTGGTACCGGCAGCTTCACCGGTAGCCAAGCCCAGTACACCACAGCCCCCGAGATGTGTGTCTCCTGAGAGCGTGTGGGGATTATGGGTAAAAACAAACGCTGCATGATGAAACTGACCTGTGATCAGAAATTGAATCAGCTCTGACTACTAAGCCTGCTCTGAGTCCCTGCCCCCTACTCTAAACCCCACCCCCTAATGCTAAAACCCGCCCCCCTGCTATAGCTTTTTTAATCACAAGGAAAAATCTAACAAAACGCTGAAACTCTTGTCAGTCAGCAGTGCTGTCATTATGGAAGACTGATCTGATCCGCAAGTACTGTACTGCTTCTACCATAGAGACTATTGGAGATACTAGCCTATGGAGGGATTGATAGAGGCCTTGTACAATGTACTGTACCTTGAACTAGAAATGACAATGCTACAGGAAAGACGTGCATTTTCCCGAATAACAGTTGTTGTTTTTGTGCGATTGGATATTTGTTGTCGGAGGGTGATAAGTCTCCCTTTCGTAATGGCGTTGATTTATGTTTTTTGTTTCTTTTGTTGTGCATTGGTTTTTAAGACTGCATTAAAGTGGTTAGTTGTTCATTTGTAATGGCTCTTATCCTTGCTTTGTATGGAGTTCAGTCTCAGTGCCATGTGCTGCTTGATGTCATTTGTGTATTGTTCAAGAGACATTGACTTACATCCCCGATGGCACCCTATTCCCTATGTAGTGCACTTCTTCTGACCTGGCCCATAGGGCTCGGGTCAAAAATAGTGCACTGTACAGGGTGTAATTTGGGATGCACCCTGGCCAAACGCACTCAAATCTCTGAGTGACTTGTATGAATGTTTACTGTACTGTACTACTCCACCCCGACATGAATACATTTCTCTTGAGGTCACTCGAAACTTTGGCAATGGTCTACATTGCTAGGACCTCTGGGTTAAACTCAGCCAACACCCTCAGACTGCTGTGCCATAACAACACTCCAGTCTAGACTCTTACCGACAGGACTCTGGCTGGCCTGAACATAATCCCATCAGGAGATGGATTTGACTCTTAAAATATGATGACTCTCTGTAGCAGTGTTGAATTGTCTTAATGTATTCTGTTTGCAGGTTGAAAGATTACATGAATTGTGGTTGTAGGTCTAATTGAATGGATTCTGGTGGTGGGTGTAATTAGGGCTGGGCGGTATACCGTTTTTTGCGATATACCGATATTGATGCATGGACCGGTTTGGGTTTTTATTTTACCTTCTATACCGGTATTTGAATGTATGGTTTGTTAAATGAGATACGTAGTGTGTAACGTCCATTTTTATAGTTCACTACTTGAGTCTTCTCTCCCCATGCGGCTTTCCACACAGACCTAGCCCTGGCTCCAGGTCCTTTATCCCAAGGAGCGCATTTGTTTTTCCTCGACCACGAGACACTTGCGTTTAGTCTGCATGGTCTATGCAGCACATGCAACAATGTTGATGACAACAATGCAGTTGTCACTTTGTGTCTTAATATGAATCTAGTTGCATTCTATAATTACACTATTAGCTTTTTTTTGCATCTGCAAACAGCTAGTTTGTCTTTAACAAGTGGTTCCTAAATCCTGTTAGCCGCTAATGCTAATCGCTAGCGAATACATGTCCTAGTAGGAGCAAGCTTATCAGCCTGATAATACCAGTGATGGTGTAGACCTAAATCAGCATGTTTGTGCATCAGCATTTTCTAAATTAGAGGTAAACGCAAAGCAAGAACATGTTAGCTATTTCATCTAGCTAAGAGAGAACACAATGTAGCCAAAGATTAAAGGGCCCCCTAGGAAACACCTATCATCAACACTTTAGTTCCTACACTGTCACAATGACTCCTCCCTGGCATTTTCATTCGTTGTCATGTCAAACACTATATTAAAAGTGCCCACTATTATATAACTAGAATAGACATTCTATTTCCATGATTCCATCAGTTAAGTGTATTGCTCTAAATGCAAGTCAAATTGCAACATTTGGTTAAAAGTAAGTCCCAGATTGCTTGCCCATATCGTGTAGCCCTACGTGGCAGTGTAGAAATTCTCAAATGCAGAAATTGATGAAAATTCGGACTTTTGGGGGGTTGAAGTGAACGGTATAAAACAGAATGCAGAAAGACTCATTGAAATCACTCAGTGTTTACACCCTAGGATCACTCACTACTCATAAAGCACATTTAGAACTTTTATTAAAAATCAAAATTAATAAAGAAAATATCTTGCCCATATGGCCCAACCCTAGGTGTAATTGAATGAATTGTGGTGGTAGGTTTACTGCTAGAATGAGAATATCAGGTCTACTGCAGGGTTTAACTGACCTCGCATGTAAAGAGAAAATAACTAGAAGCATCATACATGTGTTGTGGTACAGAGAAGAATGAAAAAGACAAGTTTTATATTTTACATGAAACCTTTATTACTCAGTAACCATCGCCTGTCCACCTAGCTGTCAATACCATGTGACTAACCATACCAAACATTGGTTGATTAAAAAAGGTCAACAGGAAACTGTCACTCACTTCTCTTCATGGACGCCATTGGACGGCGTCGTGTTTAGGATGAAGAATAAGACAATTCATGGAATTCAATTGTGAAATAACAGTTCTGAGGATGAGAAAGTGAAATCATTTTTTCCTTCTCCCAGGTACAGTGCCAATGTAGTCTAATGTACTGCCCTTACAGGTGGCAAACTGAGACGGAAGAGGAAGCGAGGCATCCCGCTCCCTCACTTTATGGTTTATATACAGTCAAGGAACTAAGTAGACCAGACACAGCTGCTATGGCAATGGTGTCTACAGGAGAGCCACCCCTTAACAAGTAGAACGTAAACAGCCTGAGTAAGACATCTTCGTTCATCCACCTTCTTTGACATAAGTATTGGTATAGAAGAGGGTTGGCTGTATGCCTCCAATCCATATTATGTGTCTGGGCTGAATTTAACTGGATTAACCCTGAAGGACATCTATATATCTGTCTGTCTACTGTACTGGACAGGAACATGAGGTAAGACCCAGGGACTGGACACCCCATGACATAATACAGGCATAGTATTATCCACTGTAGTAGCTTCAGCCAATCAGCAGGAGTTACGCCACAGTGAACCTTCCCCCTGTCACCTGAACACAGGCATTGCAGACACTGACTCCTCCCACTCAGCGCTTGTCAACCCTTTGAGGTCAGAATCACACCATTTATATAGGTGCCGAGTCTTGAAGCGAGATGGAGTTGCTCTACTCTGTATGAGCGGATAGACTGGAGGGGAGAGCTGGGACTCTGATATTGTTAACTGGTTAGTGTTTCACTACCATCTCTATAACCTCGCATTCAAACTGATTCTGCTACGTTTCAATGGTGTGCTCAGCATTCAGTCTGGTTTAACCAGGCTACTGTCTCCCAGACCCACTTCAGTGTTAGTCCATAATGCAGACCTGCTTTGTGTGGAAGTAGTGCAGAGGGTGGTACAGTTTAGCACAGTATGTAACAGTAATCTCTGGTTTAAATAAAGTTATTATAATACAAAAAGCTTTGTTAAATAACATTAAAATGTGGCACTTAATTCATTGGTCGTATGGCGAATACAGCCATTAACCATGACCATAGTGAGTAACTCTCCATCATCTCGGTCCTCATGCCATTCATGGCCACCATGGTGACGGCTACCAGGAAGTAGAGGCATGTAGTACAGTCATCGCCCATGGTGACAGTTGCTAGGCAGAGGCAGGAAGTGTTGCTAGGTTGAGACAGGAATTACTGTCAGCCAGGTAGAGGAGTGACGATCATCCTACAGCAGATCAGCACGTTATATCAGACCAACCTGTAGTCTCCATCCCTCCCTGGCTTGAACCCGGATGGTGGGGATCACTAGTCTCTACTATGGCTCCTAGTTAGAGCAGCCAGGCTAGGCGGCTAGCTAGCTACACCCTCCCTACCTCTTCAGTAAACCACACACTGACTAAGATGCATCTTAGATTAGAGAGACATATTATGGTTGCAAAACAGTCTTTCTTTAGTGTCGTCGTCATTCAGTTTAGCAGGAAGTCCGGGCTCGGGTAGCCGAAGAGGCTGAAGTCTCCTTGGTACCGGCCGTAAAGCCGCCTGACGTCCCGCTTGCTGATGCCTGAGAAGTAGCGCTCCACCTTGGTCCGGTTGTAACGGGTGATCCCTGGGGGGATGGTGGGGTACGATACCAGACGCTCGATCCCGGCAGCTTTCAGGATGTAGGGGGCATCGCGTTCTAGAGTTTCGTGGTGCCCCACGACGCTGTACGTGATGTCACAGGGGGCGCAGAGTTCCGCGTACGTTACCCAGTGGATAACATGCTCTCCAAACTGACGGTCCATGCGGAGCCGCCCGGGCTCATCGCCCAGGTAACGGATGAAGTCCTCGAAGCGCAGGCCCGTAGTCGCCTGGTTGTCGTCGTTGTCACGGTGACTCTTACGGTACTTGCGGATGATGGCGGGAGCGATGTCGTGCTTGTACCAGGGCTCGAAGCGCGGGTTCTTCACAAACTTGTCCTTGAAGGCGGAGATGAGGCGCTCGAACGGGTCTCTGACGATGAAGAACTTGAAGTATGTGGCTAACCTGGCGAGAGAAAACAAAAAGCACCGTCCCATAGAATCAGAGCACCACAATGGAATACAGGGCAGGGCCAAACAAGTCAGTAAAGGTGTTCAGCAAAACTTAACGTTAAGCACAGCTCTATAACATTTGAGTCATTTAGCAGACATTCTTATCCAGACCGACATATAATTAGTGCATTAATCTTAAGATAGCAAGTGATTGGGTAGGTGTAAGCGATGGTAGCCTACATTACCATCTTATTACTTTATCCAATCTAACTAATTCAGATCTGTGATTACTTCAAGGAAGGAAGGTAGGATGCATTTCTGAAGTATTGAAGCAGGGCCTTAAACCTTTTAGTGATTTCTTTCTCCGTCAGAGAGGAGAGGCGGGGCAGTCCGTTCTTCTCATGGTCATGAACCAGGTTCTCTGGTATCTCCTCCACAGTGGAGAACTCTCCTGAGGGGAAAAAGGACAGCGAAGAACACTATTTTTTCGTACTTCACTGGGATCGAGGCTACTACATCACTACAATTTACAAACAGATAAGCTTATGTTTTGAGTCAACTTTACTCATCATCATCCCTCACTGACTCTCTCTCCTCCCTCACTGACCGTCCTCCCTCACTGACTCTCTCTCCTCCCTACCGTCCTCCCTCACTGACTCTCTCCCTCTCCCTCCCTCGACTCTCCCTCCCTCCCTCACTGACTCTCTCCCTACCGTCCTCCCTCACTGACTCTCTCCCTACCGTCCTCCCTCACTGACTCTCTCCCTACCGTCCTCCCTCACTGACTCCTCCCTCTCCTACCGTTCTCCCTCCCTCACTGACTCTCTCCCTCACTGACTCTCCCTACCTCCCTCACTGACTCTCTCCCTCCTCCCTCACTGACTCTCTCCCTACCGTCCTCCCTCACTGACTCTCTCCCTACCGTCCTCCCTCACTGACTCTCTCCCTACCGTCCTCCCTCACTGACTCTCTCCCTACCGTCCTCCCTCACTGACTCTCTCACTACCGTTCTCCCTCACTTACCATCCTCCCTCACTACCGTTCTCCCTCACTGACTCTCTCCCTACCGTCCTCCCTCACTGACTCTCTCCCTACCGTTCTCCCTCACTCACTGACTCTCTCCCTACCGTCCTCCCTCACTGACTCTCTCCCTCACTGACTCTCTCCCTTACCGTCCTCCCTCACTGACTCTCTCCCTACCGTCCTCCCTCACTGACTCTCTCCCTACCGTCCTCCCTCACTGACTCTCTCCCTACCGTCCTCCCTCACTGACTCTCTCCCTCACTGACTCTCTCCCTACCGTCCTCCCTCACTGACTCTCTCCCTACCGTCCTCCCTCACTGACTCTCTCCCTACCGTCCTCCCTCACTGACTCTCTCCCTACCGTCCTCCCTCACTGACTCTCTCCCTCACTGACTCTCTCCCTACCGTCCTCCCTCACTGACTCTCTCACTACCGTTCTCCCTCACTTACCATCCTCCCTCACTACCGTTCTCCCTCACTGACTCTCTCCCTACCGTCCTCCCTCACTGACTCTCTCCCTACCGTCCTCCCTCACTGACTCTCTCCCTACCGTCCTCCCTCACTCACCATTGAGAACGATGAGGACCTTCTTCCATTGAGTGTTGCCCACTTTGGGGGTCTGGCAGAAGAGGATCTTGTGCTTGTCGCACACAAAGATGCGGTCCAAGACAAACTTGTTGATTGAGGTGTGAGTGAGGTTCTTGAGGGAGTCGTTCTTACACACGGCTGACAGCAGCTCCCGCCGCCTCGTCTCCACAGTGTTCCATTCTGTTGGGTTGGCCATGGAGGGGCCTACTGAGGACTCCCACACACACACACACTTCAAGTAACTGATGACTCTGTTTCAAGGGCGAACACACGCAAACAAAACACCTACCAGGTTCGATGACTTGGGAGCTCTTCTGTCTGATTTCGGAGCTGGCAGTGATTTGATGGTCTTAACTACTGGTTGAGTCAAACTCTGCATCTCAGTCTTCTCCCCATAGTCTGAAACACAAAACACTAAGAGATCACAAGACAATTCCAAGGGGGATAGACTAGACATTTAAATCTAACATCATAGCTGTTATGTAACTATAGCTACAACTCTAGCTGAACAATTACTGAAAGGTATAGATAGCTAGTATTGATGAGAAAAAACAATCAGGTTTCAGTATGATAACTTACCATCCGTGGTTCTGGCGTTAAAATTGATAAACTTGTTGGCAAACACGAGGATGAGCAACACCCAGCCGCAAGCCCCGACGAGCAGCCAGTGGTGCCGCATCGTTATTTGCATCACCCGTGGGCCATCGAAGTAGCGACGGTACCTGCACAAACAGCTGCTTAGCAATAGCAGGTAGTCTTTCTCGGCACACTCTGCACAGATGAAAGGGGGAAACCTTACTATAATATTTGGACTAACTGAGGTTAGCTAGTTATCATAATCTTTGGACTCAGACGGGCTCTCCACCGGCAGAGGAGCGGCACAGGGACAGTGAGGAGAGACTAGTTACTTAGCAGGCTACCTAGCTAGCTTAGCATCCATAGGCTACCATTTCAGCAGGCTGTAAAACTACATGACTATTTATGCCAATCACCAACTAACTATAGGCGTGGTCAAAACAACTGTCCCTACTGAAAGACAGGGCGAGATCAATTTAGCTCAGCTAGCTGGCTAACTTCGGCTAACGTTAGCTACTGTTAGCTTGTTGCTGTTTGCTAGCTAGCCATAATTCTGACCATTCCGAATAGTGTAGAAAGCTAGGCCTGCTCCTGAGTACGTTTGACTTGATCAGGAAATGATCTGATAGCTAGTTTCCCATTGTACAACCCAAATGTGATGTCTTACCTGCTGTGTAATTGCAACTAATGCAATAGTAACGTTTCTTGTGATGTTCGCGTACCTGTCCCGTTATCCATGTTGTTGATGCATAACACAGACCAATTCCGCCCTCTAGCGTTCAAATGTTTACACCGCACAACGTAAGACTGGACAAGACTACCCGAGAACTAGCTATGCAACTGGCCAGTGATGTCATATGCTCCTGTATTAAAAAAATAAAAATTTTAAACTCGACACAAAAAGTTGTGCATATGCTCACTGCAAATATAAGATGAGCTTAGGCTATGGGCTACCATCATACATGGCTTCATATGGCACACAATGCAACATTGACTATTCGCCCCAGTCACACCATGCTGCTGGTCATGTGTGTTTGGACAACAACCCTGTTGTACATCCAGATGCCAGTGGGAATGAGTACCAGTGTTGCACAACATACACACATATCAGGATAAGGCTTACCGTGTGATATACTTCTTTTTTTTATTAAATACATAAAATTCCTCGGTCACATGGCATCATGGGTATTATTGGCATTGTTTGCATAAATGACATTGCTGCTGTTGCTCTTGGTCTTCTTGAGGAGCAGCTGGGCTTGGGTGTTTAGAAGAACACCATACTCAGCTAAGGTGAACCCCCCCCAACAGCTCATCATTCCTTACAGACAGTTGGATGTGCCAGGGAGGTTAAGTCGCTCTGGATAAGAGCGTCTGCTAAATGACTTAAATGTAATGTAATGTAAATGTTAAATCAAATCTACTGACTCTCTCCCTATTGTATTGGTCGTCGCATACACATATTTAGCAGATGTTATTGCAGGTGTAGCAAAATGCTTGTGTTCTTAGCTCCAACAGTGTAGTAGTATCTAACAATTCACAACAATACACACACATCTAAAAGTCATTGAATGGAATTAAGAAATACATAAATATTAGGACAAGCAATGTCAGTGGCATTGACTAGAATACAGTAAGTATTTACATATAAAATGAGTAAAACAGTATGTAAACTAAATTAAAGTGACCTATGATTCCATGCAGGATTGAGTAACTGGATGGTAGCCGGCTAGAGACAGTGACTAAGATCAGGGTAGAGTACTGGGTGGAGGTCATCTAGTGATGGCTATTTAGCAGTCTGATGGCCTTGAGATAGAAGCTGTTTTTCAGTCTCTTCGTCCCAGCTTTGATGCACCTGTACTGACCTTGCCTTCTGGATTATAGCAGGAAGAACAGGCAGTGGCTCGGGTGGTTGATGTCCTTGATGATCTTTATGCCCTTCCTGTGACATTGGTTGCTGTAGGTGTCCTGGAGGGCAGTCACATCATTAAAAAAAATCTCCCCATGTTACATCAGGATAGAGCATATAACTGTTGTGGTAGAGACCAGATGAGTGTCTGAGATTTGCACTCAAAATGCAGAACTCTCCAGCTGGCTATAGGCACTGGGATCAGGATTCAAGCATTTCTAGAAATGATGGGTAAACCCTCAAGAGACTATATTGGCTAACACAGATGACTGGTCAATGGATAGGGATTCAATCACATCTAATAATATTTATTAGATATAGTGCTTATCATCACAATGACAATCTCAAAGAACCTAATAAATATATATATGTATTGGTTCTGGCAGTTCTTGGACAATGGTCTTCCACAGAGGATAAGGAGTCTGAGGAAGTTGAAAAAGGCAGTAGCTTGAGTCAATAGAAAAGGAAGGGAGAAGTGTGAGGTGTCTGTGCGTTTATGTCATGAATAGTTACATTTAGGCATCCAACCTCATTCAGACATGCAAGTCACAGACACGCTTCAAGTAGGCCTGTATTCATAACAGTTCATCTACTTGGTAGTGCAGGGATCATCAACTAGATTCAGCCTCAGGACCATTTTTAGGCAGTGGGGATGGTCGAATAGGGGGCTGGAACATAATTACTAATCATTTGTAGACTGCAAATTGACTGCAAGAAGCCCAAACAGATGTTCGACTAAAACAATTTCAAACCTGGCTTACATTTCTATACGACCACGTATCTCTCTATTATGCGGGAATACTTGGGAACAGATGTGAAATTAAAATCACTTAGAGCGGACTTTCCACACAACAAAAACATTATTCTGCTCAGAAAACTGTGGGGGCAAATAAAACCAGTGGGCCGCTGCAAGTTGGGGATCTGTTGTAGTGTTGTGGTGTTGTGGTGGTGTTGTAGTGGTGTTGTTGTGGCATTGTGGTGGTGTTGTAGTGTTGTGGTGTTGTTGTAGTGTATAATAAAGACATCAGACAAAACTCCGTCTATACATTTATTCTACAAGTGTTGAAGACAGATCTAATTCTCATCAACATTGACCGTCTGTAGACCTGTTGACAAAGGAAAGAAAAAGGTTTTAGCAACAGAGCGTGACAATAATAAACCTCTGTCTTCATCATCCTATAGGACAGAAAAGATGATAAAACTAAATCTTTCATATTGGTGTATTAAGAACAGAACAGGGATATACAGTAACAGACTATCGTTGAGGTTTCAGCACAATAAATGACACTCTAGAAAACCTATGAAGGCACATTTGGTATTAACTACGCCTCACCTTTGTATGTTGTGACAGGGACATACGTGACGAGTGTGTACAGTTTGTTTGGGGAATCTTCATCCTCATTGCGCTTCCTGGACAATCGTACCCTCATCCTGTATGGCACATTCCTGTAAATAACATAGTGAACGTTAGTCTCATCCTGTAAATAACATAGTGAACGTTAGTCTCATCCTGTAAATAACATAGTGAACGTTAGTCTCATCCTGTAAATAACATAGTGAACGTTAGTCTCATCCTGTAAATAACATAGTGAACGTTAGTCTCATCCTGTAAATAACATAGTGAACGTTAGTCTCATCCTGTAAATAATAAGTGAACAGTCTCATCCTGTAAATAACATAGTTTTTGCAGTGGGGTTGGAACAAAGTCTCATCCTGTAAATAACATAGTGAACGTTAGTCTCATCCTGTAAATAACCGTTAGTCTCATCCTGTAAATAACATAGTGAACGTTAGTCTCATCCTGTAAATAACATAGTGAACGTTAGTCTCATCCTGTAAATAACAGTAGCGTTAGTCTCATCCTGTAAATAACATAGTGAACGTTAGTCTCATCCTGTAAATAACTTAGTGAACGTTAGTCTCATCCTGTATGGAACGTTCCTGTAAATAACACAGGTGAACGTTAGTCTCATCCTGTAAATAACTTAGTGAACGTTAGTCTCATCCTGTGAAAAACTTAGTGAGCGTTAGTCTCATCCTGTATGGAACGTTCCTGTAAATAACACAGGTGAAGATTGCGTTAGTCTCATCCTGTAAATAACTTAGTGAACGTTAGTCTCATCCTGTAAATAACTTAGTGAACGTTAGTCTCATCCTGTATGGAACGTTCCTGTAAATAACTTAGTGAACGTTAGTCTCATCCTGTAAATAACTTAGTGAACGTTAGTCTCATCCTGTAAATAACTTAGTGAACGTTAGTCTCATCCTGTATGGAACGTTCCTGTAAATAACACAGGTGAACGTTAGTCTCATCCTGTAAATAACTTAGTGAACGTTAGTCTCATCCTGTAAATAACTTAGTGAACGTTAGTCTCATCCTGTATGGAACGTTCCTGTAAATAACACAGGTGAACGTTAGTCTCATCCTGTAAATAACTTAGTGAACGTTAGTCTCATCCTGTAAATAACTTAGTGAACGTTAGTCTCAAACATGGAACGTTCCTGTAAATAACTTAGTGGCGTTAGTCTCATCCTGTATGTGAAATAACTTAGTGAACGTTAGTCTCATCCTGTATGGAACGTTCCTGTAAATAACACAGGTGAACGTTAGTCTCATCCTGTAAATAACATAGTGAACGTTAGTCTCATCCTGTATGGCACATTCCTGTAAATAACACAGGTGAACATTAGTACTAAGCAGAATGAAAACATGCTTGTGCAACAAGTTGTAGTGCTATTTGTGTCAACAACCATAAGTGGTTGTATGGGCAGAGAAAGAGCTGTTACCAAACCCTTTCCTCAAGCACCCCCAGCTATTCCATGTTTTTGATATTTGAACACGTATTTGTTCCAGAGGAAGCACACCTGGGCCACGTTCAGCTGCCAAACGTTCTCGAACGTTGCAGATAGAAATGCCATGAACAGAGCCGATGTGATTCCTTATTCTACATGTCAGAGAGGCATGTTTGATCAACATACCCTATTTCTATCTGAATGTTCCAAAACGTTTGATCCTGCTGAAAGCGCCCCATTCAACTAATGGGCTTAGTGATTGTTTAACCAACTTAATATGGTTTGGGAAACACAAGTACAGTAATACCTGATTCATATGATAACAGGGTGTATTCACTAGACACCAAATGGAAGCAAACAGCAGAAATGGGGAGAAACCTCTGAACTTGTCCAATAGAAACCCCATGTTTACTGTTGCAAAACATTCTGCTACAGTGTGCACTAATGAATACACTCGATTAATCTTAAAACAGGCGTCTCATTAGTCCTTACTTGACGCCTTTGGTCCACACAGCCTTGTTCAGGCGGGTGTCGATGCGTACATCAGGAGTTCCCATCTCCTTCATGGCGAACTTGCGGATCTCTTTGAGAGCGCGAGGAGCTCTCCTCTTGAAGCTCCTGTAGAGAGAAGGAACGTTCTGATCAAGACCAGCCACGGGGGACTAACAAAAACTAGCCTACATCTTGAGGGACACCTGCCAATTTAGAGGAACAGCAGATTTGTCAACAGCCATGTGATGTCACACCATGCTCTGTGTTGTAAATACTCCCATATGATGTCACACCAGACCATATCCTCTGGTACTGATGAAACACGACTTCAGGTGCAAATGACACAAGTGTTTTGAGGACGCTGAGCCAACATTGACCTGGCTTCTGTTGGTGAATTTGTCCATTTGCACCACAGTACTTACACTCCATGGATGCGCTTGTGGATGTTGACGGTGTATTCTCTGGTCACCACCTCATTGATGGCTGAACGCCCCTTCTTCTTCTCTCCCTTCTTGGTAGGAGCCATCTGAAAAGACAAACCGGGATGGTTCAAGTTGAGATTGTCCCATACAAAGTAAAACGCCAGAATTGCTAGGCTAACGTTAGCTAGCTAGCCAGGTACACTAACGTCCAAAACAGGAAAACATCCCTGCTCCACCGAAACAAAAATGGCTCATGAAAATGGCTAAATGTAACCATTAATTGGACTGCCTGTAGTTAGCTGGCAAAAAGTATATGTTATGTCTGATAGCTAGCCAGCTAGCATGTTACGGAGCCTGTGGTGTGCACGGTAACTAAAGTTCTGACTGTTTTTGTTAACTAAATGAATGCACAATACATCACAAACTCAAATCCGATTGACAATGAGGTACACAACTTTGGATTTGGACAATGAAAATATGTGTTTTATGCATAAATACTGCAGGATGGAGTTAGATTGTACGAGGACTATGAATGAGACAAACTCACTTTGGTGGGGAACTGTTGAAAAGGAAGGACCGGATATAGATCCGGCTGAATGTTGTCCGTAGAAAACAAGTATCTATGACAATGTTCCTACATCTTGTTGCCATGGTAACCATGAATGCTACACTGTATCGGTATGTGGTTAGCTTTATACATTGAAACATTACTAGTGCAGAAAAGGAAGCCTATTTCATTGATAACTTAGGACCAAAACCTGAACTGGGATAAACCGTCGAATTTTGCTATTAGTCTCTCAACTTTTAGCTATAACAATATGACAACGAATTATGTTAGAATTAATCCCCCGGTTGTTGAGTTTACCGACGTAAAAGCAGGGAAGGTTTACAAGACCACTGTCACGGTGACCAACACTGGAATTACCTCGAAAAGAATGAGACTGCTTGAACCCACATCAAAGGTGAAATCCTTTCTGCAGTGCTGCCTGTCAGCTGTCTTTGTGTGTAATACGTTAGTAAAGTTCAGAGCAACGTGTGCTTAGTTTTCATTGCGCTTTTGTCCTATTCTAACTTATAAACTAATTTTGATTGATGCAATACATTATTATACACTTTTGTTACTTCCACCCTTCATACTGCCCTGCCCCTCTCTACTTTAATTGTATCAACCCCATGTCCTACCACGCAAGCTGTTCAAATTCAGGGTGACAAACACAGAAGCCCCCATTGCTGCTGGATTGTCCCTGAGTGGCACTCTAGAGTTCAGGCCTGAGAAAGATGAGGATGTCTGTGACCGTCTGCTCCTTGTCCTGGAAGACAAAGCCATAGAGATCCCCCTCTTAGCGTAAGTAGAGTCATATATACACCTGTTATAACATCACTCATTCATGTAGTTGCTTTCTCGGGTTCCAACAGACATGTGCCTAGGCAATCTTCAATCTCATGTGCCTAGGCAATCTTCAGGTCTCATCCAAGGTTACTTATATTTGGGCTTTCCTGCAGGTTCTCCCCGGCGTGTTCTCTCACCATGGAATCTCTCGCTGATTTCGGCTCTGTGATGGCAAACAGTCAGGTGATCAGCAAAGAGGTGGAATTGACCAATCAGGGATCTGCTCCAGGTATTATGCTTTTGCCTCTCCCATTGAACCCACTTCTGTAAACTTGCATTGATTGATTTTAGTTGACATTTGCAGTAATCTAGCTGATTTATTTATGGTATATTTCTTATTGTTATATTAATTGATTGCTGTTCATGCCCTTGGCCTTGCTGAAGGATCTTTTCAGGTGCTGTATGATGGAGACCAGTCCATCAGGCTCTCTCCCAGCAGTGGCATCCTGCAGTCTGGCGCAACCCAGTGGCTGAAGGTGGAACTGTGCACTGACAGACCCACGAGGGTCAGAGAGGAGGCCCAGTAAGGAAACTAGAGACTATTGAACATCATCTTATACGCTCCACCGTATTCTGCTTAGTGTTACTTATGGTTCTTTGTTTGTGCATTTTGTGTGTGTTTATTGAGTTTCCTCCCTCCCTCCTTCCCTTTCTCTCAGGGTGAAGCTGCAGAACAGTAAGGACGTGGTCCTGAAGATCAGGGCTGATGTTTTGGAGCAGAGCCTGGAGCTCCAGGACCTAGAGGGGGACAGGTTGTCCTGCCTCCGCTTCGGACCCGTCTTCTTTGGGACGTCCCGGGTGGAAAAGGTGGTTCTGGTGAACAATGGACCACAGGCCTGCGACTGGATGGTGGTGCTGCAGGACGATGCTCCAGGGACAGAAATGCACCAACACACACAGAGATAAAACACAGACACACACATGAACCAACACACAGAGAGAAAACACAGACAGAGAGAAAACACAGACCACACACATGAACCAACACACACAGAGAGAAAACACAGACACACACATGAACCAACACACACAGAGAGAAAACACAGACACACACATGAACCACCAACACACACAGAGAGAAAACACAGACACACACATGCACCAACACACACAGAGAGAAAACACAGACACACACATGCACCAACACACACAGAGAGAAAACACAGACACACACATGCACCAACACACACAGAGAGAAAACACAGACACACACATGCACCATGAACCAACACACACAGAGAAAACACAGACACACACACACACACATGCACAACACACACACACAGAGAAAACACAGACACATTCCCTGGATGGGAGACCAGATGCTGCTGGAAGTGGTGTTGGAGGGCCAGTAGGAGGCACCCTTTCCTCTGATCTAAAAAAGAAATGCCCCAACACCCCAGGGCAGTGATTGGGGACATTGCCCTGTGTAGGGTGCTGTCTTTCGGATGGGACGTTAAAAGGGTGTCCTGACTCAGTGTGGTCACTAAAGATCCCATGGCACTTATTGTACAAGTAGGGGTGTTAACCCCGGTGTCCTGACTAAATTCCCAATCTGGTCTTCATACCATCATGGCCACCTAATCATCCCCAGTTTACAATTGTCTCATTCATTTCCCCCTCCTCTCCCCTGTAACTATTCCTCAGGTCGTTGCTGTAGATGAGAATGTGTTCTCAGTCAATGTAGCTGGTAAAATTATGTTAAATACATTTTGTTGACATATTTCACACTGCAACTATACTAAACTGTGTTTTTATATCCCTATCGTTAGGCCTGATACACTTTTGTATTGCTGTGTGTGTGTGTGTGTGTCTGTGTGTGTGTGTGTGTTGTGTGTGTGTGTCTGTGTGTGCGTGTCTGTGTGTGTCTGTGCCTGTGTGTGTGTCTGCGTGTCTGTGTGTGTTTGTCTGTGTGTGTCTGTCTGTGTGTGTGTCTGTGCCTGTGTGTGTGCCTGTGTCTGCCTGTGTGTGTGTGTGTGTTTCATCAGGGCTTTGACCTCCAGAGGAGTACAGACGCAGCGCTGCTAGAGAGGAGTGTTCGTAACAGGGCCACCGCTGTGGATCCCTCCACTGTGATCTCTTGTGTGCCCAACGAGGGACGACTGAGACCCTACGACAGAACCACTCTGTGGGTCTGCTTCCGTCCTGTCAGCAGAAGGTATCCAGCCCTCCTGTGTGTGTGTCTATGTGGGGGTATAATTTTACCTTTATTTAACCAGGCAAGTCAGTTAAGAACAAATTCTTATTTTCAATGACGGCCTGGGAACAGTGGGTTAACTGCCCGTTCAGGGGCAGAACGACAGATTTGTACCTTGTCAGCTCGGGGGTTTGAACTCGCAACCTTCCGGTTACTAGTCCAACGCTCTAACCACTAGGCTACGCTGCCGCCCCGTGTAAATGTGTGTAAAGACATTATAACAGGCAGTATATAATGGTTGTTCTGTTCTTCAGAAGGAGCAGGGAGGAGCAGAAGACCAGTGGGGCCTCAGCAGCAGCCAGTAAACAAGACTTCTCCCTCTTCCTCAAGTTCCACACGGTGGGAAGTAAAGATGGCTTCAACCAGCAGCAGCAGCAGCACTCCACTGTACCTCCACACAATGGTACAGCAAGCCTCAGTCTGTTCCTTACCAATAGCAGGAACAACATGCTGCAATTTAACAGTGTATATTATATCATTAGCATAAACAACAATTGAAGCCATTCTCTGGTGAGGGGTACTGACTGACATGTGTACAACAGCTATAACAGAAGTGTTGTGCTTGATCTGGGACTGTCTTGTACTTGACCCCTGACCTCTCTGACCTCTAAGCCCTGACCTCTATCCCCAGGTTACTGTGTGGAGCTGGCGGTGACTGGCTCAGCCCTCCCTGTCTCCCTGGTGCCCAGCCCCGGCCACAGCTTCAGCTTCCAGCAGTGTCTGATGGGAGAGCGTGTGGACGTCCTGTGTGTGCTCCACAACCTCTCCCCTCATCTCCCTGTCACCTTCAAGTTCCGAAAGATGGCCAACTTCATCACTGACCCTCCTAGTGGAACCATCTCCCCAGGGCAGAGCCAGGTAGATAGATGGTTAACTTCATCAGTGACCCTCCTAGTGGAACCATCTCCCCAGGGCAGAGCCAGGTAGATAGATGGTTAACTTCATCAGTGACCCTCCTAGTGGAACCATCTCCCCAGGGCAGAGCCAGGTAGATAGATGGTCAACTTCATCAGTGACCCTCCTAGTGGAACCATCTCCCCAGGGCAGAGCCAGGTAGATAGATGGTTAACTTCATCAGTGACCCTCCTAGTGGAACCATCTCCCCAGGGCAGAGCCAGGTAGATAGATGGTTAACTTCATCAGTGACCCTCCTAGTGGAACCATCTCCCCAGGGCAGAGCCAGGTAGATAGATGGTTAACTTCATCAGTGACCCTCCTAGTGGAACCATCTCCCCAGGGCAGAGCCAGGTAGATAGATGGTTAACTTCATCAGTGACCCTCCTAGTGGAACCATCTCCCCAGGGCAGAGCCAGGTAGATAGATGGTTAACTTCATCAGTGACCCTCCTAGTGGAACCATCTCCCCAGGGCAGAGCCAGGTAGACAGCCCTGGTCCAGGCTCAGATGGTTCCTTATTTTGGCCAGAGGAAAGTAGTCCACTATACAGAGTGCCTAGGCCCCAAAGTTGTACATTATATAGGAAATAGGAGCCATTTTGGAGACAACCCCAGTCTCCTCCAAGCATCCTCTCTGACAGAACAGACAGAGAGGATGAATTATCAATATCATCCATATTCTCCCTGAGGCTGACAGAAAGTTGATCAGAATCATCGATCTGTGTTTTTGTCCAGGACGTGGTGCTGTCCTTCGCCCCCCACCAGATGGGGACGTTCAAAGTGAAACAGGTGCTGGAGGTGCTGGGTCAGGTGGTACACCTGGAGCCCTCCTCCATCAAGCTCCGCCTCCGCAGCTTCCACACCATCACCCTGCACCTGTCAGCCGTTTGCCGGGCGGAGGCCGCATACGAGACACCCAAACTCAACCCCGGTGAGACCCAACACCACCCCCTGCACACAGCCGGCACACTGAACCCCTCACTGCCCTGTCCTCTGATCTCCTTCCCATACTGTATAGTTCACACTAACCCCTCACTGCCCTGTCCTCTGATCTCCTTCCCATACTGTATAGTTCACACTGAACCCCTCACTGCCCTGTCCCATACTGTATAGTTCACACTAACCCCTCACTGCCCTGTCTTCTGATCTCCTTCCCATACTGTATAGTTCACACTGAACCCCTCACTGCCCTGTCCTCTGATCTCCTTCACTTACTGTATAGTTCACACTGAACCCCTCACAGCCCTGTCCCATACTGTATAGTTCACACTGAACCCCTCACTGCCCTGTCCTCTGATCTCCTTCCCATACTGTATAGTTCACACTGAACCCCTCACTGCCCTGTCCCATACTGTATAGTTCACACTGAACCCCTCACTGCCCTGTCCTCTGATCTCCTTCCCATACTGTATAGTTCACACTGAACCCCTCACTGCCCTGTCCCATACTGTATAGTTCACACTGAACCCCTCACTGCCCTGTCCTCTGATCTCCTTCCCATACTGTATAGTTCACACTGAACCCCTCACTGCCCTGTCCCATACTGTATAGTTCACACTGAACCCCTCACAGCCATACATTACAGCCCTGTCCCATACTGTATAGTTCACACTAACCCCTCACTGCCCTGTCCTCTGATCTCCTTCCCATACTGTATAGTTCACACTGAACCCCTCACTGCCCTGTCCCATACTGTATAGTTCACACTGAACCCCTCACTGCCCTGTCCTCTGATCTCCTTCCCATACTGAATAGTTCACACTGAACCCCTCACTGCCCTGTCCCATACTGTATAGTTCACACTAACCCCTCACTGCCCTGTCCTCTGATCTCCTTCAAATACTGTATAGTTCACACTGAACCCCTCACTGCCCTGTCCCATACTGAATAGTTCACACTGAACCCCTCACTGCCCTGTCCCATACTGTATAGTTCACACTGAACCCCTCACTGCCCTGTCCCATACTGAATAGTTCACACTGAACCCCTCACTGCCCTGTCCCATACTGTATAGTTCACACTGAACCCCTCACTGCCCTGTCCCATACTAAATAGTTCACACTGAACCCCTCACTGCCCTGTCCCATACTGAATAGTTCACACTGAACCCCTCACTGCCCTGTCCCATACTGTATAGTTCACACTGAACCCCTCACTGCCCTGTCCCATACTGAATAGTTCACACTGAACCCCTCACTGCCCTGTCCCATACTGTATAGTTCACACTGAACCCCTCACAGCCCTGTCCCATACTGTATAGTTCACACTGAACCCCTCACTGCCCTGTCCTCTGATCTCCTTTCCATACTGTATAGTTCACACTAACCCCTCACTGCCCTGTCCCATACTGTATAGTTCACACTGAACCCCTCACTGCCCTGTCCCATACTGTATAGTTCACACTGAACCCCTCACTGCCCTGTCCCATACTGTATAGTTCACACTGAACCCCTCACTGCCCTGTCCTCTGATCTCCTTCCCATACTGTATAGTTCACACTGAACCCCTCACTGCCCTGTCCCATACTGTATAGTTCACACTGAACCCCTCACTGCCCTGTCCTCTGATCTCCTTTCCATACTGTATAGTTCACACTGAACCCCTCACTGCCCTGTCCTCTGATCTCCTTTCCATACTGTATAGTTCACACTGAACCCCTCACTGCCCTGTCCCATACTGTATAGTTCACACTGAACCCCTCACTGCCCTGTCCTCTGATCTCCTTTCCATACTGTATAGTTCACACTGAACCCCTCACTGCCCTGTCCCATACTGTATAGTTCACACTGAACCCCTCACTGCCCTGTCCCATACTGTATAGTTCACACTGAACCCCTCACTGCCCTGTCCCATACTGTATAGTTCACACTGAACCCCTCACTGCCCTGTCCTCTGATCTCCTTTCCATACTGTATAGTTCACACTGAACCCCTCACTGCCCTGTCCCATACTGTATAGTTCACACTGAACCCCTCACTGCCCTGTCCTCTGATCTCCTTTCCATACTGTATAGTTCACACTGAACCCCTCACTGCCCTGTCCTCTGATCTCCTTTCCATACTGTATAGTTCACACTGAACCCCTCACTGCCCTGTCCCATACTGTATAGTTCACACTGAACCCCTCACTGCCCTGTCCCATACTGTATAGTTCACACTGAACCCCTCACTGCCCTGTCCTCTGATCTCCTTTCCATACTGTATAGTTCACACTGAACCCCTCACTGCCCTGTCCCATACTGTATAGTTCACACTGAACCCCTCACTGCCCTGTCCTCTGATCCCATACTGTATAGTTCACACTGAACCCCTCACTGCCCTGTCCCATACTGTATAGTTCACACTGAACCCCTCACTGCCCTGTCCCATACTGTATAGTTCACACTGAACCCCTCACTGCCCTGTCCCATACTGTATAGTTCACACTGAACCCCTCACTGCCCTGTCCTCTGATCTCCTTTCCATACTGTATAGTTCACACTGAACCCCTCACTGCCCTGTCCTCTGATCTCCTTTCCATACTGTATAGTTCACACTGAACCCCTCACTGCCCTGTCCCATACTGTATAGTTCACACTAACCCCTCACTGCCCTGTCCTCTGATCTCCTTCCCATACTGTATAGTTCACACTGAACCCCTCACTGCCCTGTCCCATACTGTATAGTTCACACTGAACCCCTCACTGCCCTGCCCTGTCCCATACTGTATAGTTCACACTGAACCCCTCACTGCCCTGTCCCATACTGTATAGTTCACACTGAACCCCTCACTGCCCTGTCCCATACTGTATAGTTCACACTGAACCCCTCACTGCCCTGTCCCATACTGTATAGTTCACACTGAACCCCTCACTGCCCTGTCCTCTGATCTCCTTTCCATACTGTATAGTTCTTCAAAGTATTGTCTGGCATTCTATCTTCAACCTGTTATTGGACCCACCCAGTCATTGTTTTGTCTGTGATGTATCAGGAATCACCCCGGCTGTGACCAATGAGACAGGCCAGTGTGCCCGGGTGCCCTCCAGTGAGCTGGGCAGGTGTGTGGGATTGGTGCGGGCAGCTGTCCACAGCACGGCCAAGACCCGGCTCCACAGCCACGGTCAGAGCCAGAGCCACCGTAGGAACCAGAGTCTAGACGGTCGCCGGCGAGAGCTACTGGCCTTCCCCAACGACAGGGCCTGCAGCATCCGCCCTGCCTCTCCAGACACCACCTACAGGTCATCTGAGTTATACAACAGAGAGTGTCTGCCATGGCACCCTGTGACCTATTCCAGAGACGTATCAGTACTACTAACAGTAATGATGGAAATAGTATCAGTACTACTAACAGTAATGATGGAAATAGTATCAGTACTACTAATAGTAATGATGGAAATAGTATCAGTACTACTAACAGTAATGATGGAAATAGTATCAGTACTACTAATAGTAATGATGGAAATAGTATCAGTACTACTAATAGTAATGATGGAAATAGTATCAGTACTACTAACAGTAATGATGGAAATAGTATCAGTACTACTAACAGTAATGATGGAAATAGTATCAGTACTACTAATAGTAATGATGGAAATAGTATCAGTACTACTAACAGTAATGATGGAAATAGTATCAGTACTACTAACAGTAATGATGGAAATAGTATCAGTACTACTAATAGTAATGATGGAAATAGTATCAGTACTACTAATAGTAATGATGGAAATAGTATCAGTACTACTAACAGTAATGATGGAAATAGTATCAGGAGTAATGATGGAAATAGTATCAGTACTACTAATAGTAATGATGGAAATAGTATCAGTACTACTAATAGTAATGATGGAAATAGTATCAGTACTACTAATAGTAATGATGGAAATAGTATCAGTACTACTAATAGTAATGATGGAAATAGTATCAGTGCTACTAACAGTAATGATGGAAATAGTATCAGTACTACTAATAGTAATGATGGAAATAGTATCAGTACTACTAATAGTAATGATGGAAATAGTATCAGTACTACTACTACTAATAGTAATGATGGAAATAGTATCAGTACTACTAATAGTAATGATGGAAATAGTATCAGTACTACTAATAGTAATGATGGAAATAGTATCAGTACTACTAATAGTAATGATGGAAATAGTATCAGTGCAGTCAGGTTTGCAGGGACCTGCTAACCAGATCAAATCTAATTCTATTGGTCACATAGAATGTTAATGCGAGTGTAGTGAAATGCTTGTGCTTCTAGTTCCGACAGTGCAGTAATATGTAACAAGTATGCTAACAATTCCACAACAACTACCTTATACACACAAATCTAATTAAAGGGATGGAATAAGAATATGTACATATAAATATATGGATGAGCGATAACCGAGTGTAATAGGGAAGATGCAATAGATGGTATAAGATACAGTATATACATATGAGATGAGTAATGGAAGATATGTAAACATTATTAAAGTGCCCAGATGTCTGGGCAGTCAGCGCGAGTTGGTTTACAATGTTGCAGTCAGTGTAAAGTCCTTTAACATGTTTGCATCCGTGTTCCTGTAATGTTCTTTAAAGTCCTATGTAGCCCCTATGTTCTGTAAAGTCCTATGTAACCCCTATGTTCTGTAAAGGTTTACGTAGCCCCTATGTTCTGTAAAGTCCTATGTAGCCCCTATGTTATGTAAAGTAAGCCCCCCTGCCCCTATGTTCTGTAAAGACCTATGTAACCCCATATGTTCTGTAAAGTCCTATGTAACCCCTATGTTCTCTAAAGTCCTATGTAGCCCCTATGTTCTCCTAATGCCCCTATGTTCTGTAAAGTCCTATGTAGCCCCTATGTTCTGTAAAGTCCTATGTAGCCCCTATGTTCTGTAAAGTCCTATGTAGCCCCTATGTTCTGTAAAGTCCTATGTAGCCCCTATGTTCTGTAAAGTCCTATGTAACCCCTATGTTCTGTAAAGTCCTATGTAGCCTCTATGTTCTGTAAAGTCCTATGTAGCCCCTATGTTCTGTAAAGTCCTATGTAGCCCCTATGTTCTGTAAGCTCAGTCCTATGTTAGATTCCCGGGACCCCTATGTATGCACACATTCTGTAAAGTCCTATGTAGCCCCTATGTTCTGTAAAGTCCTATGTAGCCCCTATGTTCTGTAAAGTCCTATGTAGTCCCTATGTTCTCTAATGTCCTATGTAGCCCCTATGTTCTGTAAAGTCCTATGTAACCCCTATGTTCTGTAAAGTCCTATATAGCCCCTATGTTCTCTAATGTCCTATGTAGCCCCTATGTTCTGTAAAGTCCTATGTAGCCCCTATGTTCTGTAAAGTCCTATGTAGCCCCTATGTTCTGCCTATGAACTCTTATGAACTGCTTATATCGTCTCTCCCTCCACCCAGGACCATCTTCACGCGGGTGGAGCGTTACCGCTATGAGGACCCTGACTTTTCCTTCACGGAGGAGGAGGAGCAGCAGAGACAGAGACACAGAGATCACTACCTAGCCTTCATCAGGAGCCTGCGAAAGACACGCTTGCAGAAAACCACTGCGAGGTAGACAGAGTGGGATGTGTGTTCTGTATGTTGTAATCTTGGCACCCACAACCAAAGAGCTACCCAGTAAGCAAAATGACCCTGAAAAGACTTGACATTACATACATTTCAGGTGCTGAAAAGAATAAGAAATAATTAAAGAGCAGCAGTAAATAACAATAGCGGGGCTGTATACAGGGGGTACCGGTACAGACTCAATGTGGAGGCTATATACAGGGGGTACTGGTACAGAGTCAATGTGGAGGCTGTATACAGGGGGTACTGGTACAGAGTCAATGTGGAGGCTATATACAGGGGTACCTGGTACAGAGTCAATGTGGAGGCTGTATACAGGGGTACTGGTACAGAGTCAATGTGGAGGCTATATACAGGGGGTACTGGTACAGAGTCAATGTGGAGGCTATATACAGGGGGTACTGGTACAGAGTCAATGTGGAGGCTATATACAGAGGGTACCGGTACAGAGTCAATGTGGAGGCTATATACAGGGGGTACCGGTACAGAGTCAATGTGGAGGCTATATACAGGGGGTACCGGTACAGAGTCAATGTGGAGGCTATATACAGGGGGTACTGGTACAGAGTCAATGTGGAGGCTATATACAGGGGGTACTGGTACAGAGTCAATGTGGAGGCTATATACAGGGGGTACTGGTACAGAGTCAATGTGGAGGCTATATACAGGGGGTACTGGTACAGAGTCAATGTGGAGGCTATATACAGGGGTACTGGTACAGAGTCAATGTGGAGGCTATATACAGGGGTACCGGTACAGAGTCAATGTGGAGGCTATATACAGGGGTACTGGTACAGAGTCAATGTGGAGGCTATATACAGGGGTACCGGTACAGAGTCAATTGGAGGCTATATACAGAGGATACTGGTACAGAGTCAATGTGGAGGCTATATACAGGGGAAAACGGTACAGAGTCAATGTGGAGGCTGTATACAGGGGTAGTACAGAGTCAATGTGGAGGCTGTATACAAGGGTACTGGTACAGACTCAATGTGGAGGCTGTATACAGGGACACCTGTACAGACTCAATGTGGAGGCTATATACAGGGGGTACCGGAACAGAGTCAATGTGGAGGCTATAAACAGGGGATCCGGTACAGACTCAATGTGGAGGCTATATACAGGGGTACCGGACAGAGTCAATGTGGAGGCTATATACAGGGGTACCGGTACAGAGTCAATGTGGAGGCTGTATACAAGGGGTACCGGCACAGACTAAATGTGGAGGCTGTATACAGGGGTAGGTACAGACTCAATGTGGAGGCTATATACAGGGGGTACCGGTACAGAGTCAATGTGGAGGCTGAACACTAATAAGACCAGCAGGGGAACCGGCACAGAGTCAATGTGGAGGCTGTATACAGGGGGTATATGACAGACTCAATGTGGAGGCTATATACAGGGGTACTGGCACAGAGTCAATGTGGAGGCTGTATACAAGGGGTACCGGCACAGAGTCAATGTGGGGGCACCCGTGTCGAGGTAATTGAGGTAATATGTACATGTAGGTAGAGTTATTAAAGTGCCTATGCATAGATAATAACAGAGAGTAGCAGCAGCGTAGAAGAGGTGATGCAACCACTCAGGATGCTCTCAATGGTGCAGCTGTAAAACCTTTTGAGGATCTGAGGACCCATGTCAAATCTTTTCAGTCTCCTTAGGGGGAATGGGTTTTGTCGTGCCCTCTTCACGACTGTCTTGGTGTGTTTGGACCATGTTAGTTTGTTGGTGATGTGGACGCCAAGGAACTTGAAGCTCTCAACCTGTTCCACTAAAGCCCTGTCAATGAGAATGGGGGTGTGCCCGGTCCTCCTTTTCCTGTAGTCCACAATCATCTCCTTTGTCTTGATCACGTTGAGGGAGAGGTTGTTGTCCTGGTACCACACTGCCAGGTCTCTGACCTCCTCCCTATAGGCTGTCTCATCGTTGTCGGTGATCAGGCCTACCACTGTTGTGTAAATCAGCAAACTCATTGATGGTGTTGGAGTCGTGCCTGGCCGTGCAGTCATGAGTGAACAGTGAGTACAGCAAGGGACTGAGCACGCATCCCAGAGGGGCCCCTGTGTTGAGGATCAGCGTGGCGGATGTGTTGTTACCTACCCTTACCACCTGGGGGCGGCCTGTCAGGAAGTCCAGGATCCAGTTGCAGAGGGAGGTGTTTAGTCCCAGGGTCCTTAGCTTAGTGATGAGCTTTGAGGGCACTATGATGTTGAACGCTGAGCTGTAGTCAATGAACAGCATTTTCACATAGGTGTTCCTTTTGTCCAGGTGTGAAAGGGCAGTGTGGAGTGCAATAGAGATTGCATCATCTGTGGATCTGTTGGTGCGGTATGCAAAGTGGAGTGGGTCTAGGTGTTGATGTGAGCCATGACCAGCCTTTCAAAGCATTTCACGTCGGACGGCAAAGAAACACCTTATATTCTGACGTTGAAAATGCGTATTTTCTGGATGTTGAAAATGTGTAATTTACAGACTTTGAAAATATGTGCATGTATTTTTCAGTCATTGATTCTATGGACAAATTTCTGCACATTATCAATGAAGTAAGCATGACTGTATATCACAATAACATAGGAATTAGGAACCAACTGAAGATTGTTATTTATTAATGCTCCCATCAGTCACATTCACTTATGTTAGATTTTTCAAAAGCTTTAAAACTGGCATCAATGATGTTCAAAATAGTCTAACATACTGAATGAACTAACAGGCCACTTCAACTACAATAACATTCTCAGTAACGGTTACACATTTTCTTTATGTTCTTGCTATGACTGTGATATGCTGTCCTTTATCTACCTTGATTGAATGCACTGACTGCCAGTCACTCTGGATAAGAGCGTCTGCTGAATGACCAAAATGTAAATGTTGAAAGCAAACACTTGCAAAGAATGCTGGGTATTATTCAAATGAGCAGAGCGCGCCTCCCTCACCAGCTTCGCCCAGTCACGTGACGGGCCATACCCCAGTGCAACCTGGCCAGTTTAATAAAATCCCCTCAATATGTGCTGTAGGCTGACAACAAGGCGGTATCTGACGATGTTTTCCATATGTATGCTCAGGCTGCTTGGTGAGGTGGAGGACAACATAGACATTGGGCTCCGGCCTGCTGCAGGACTCCTCACCCCCCAGCTCTCTCTGAGGGACCTGGAGTCCAATCACAGCCAGGAGGGGCATAGCGTCGACCAGGGACATAGCCAGCTATTGACCACCTGTATGCTGGCTGCCATGGAGACCAGGTCCAGATTCAGACAGGTATGGCAGGTAAAGCAGGGTGTTTAAAGTCTCTGGTAAACCATTTTTCATGGGTCCTTTTATCCTTTTTATTGTCCCTTTATCATTCTGTATCTGGTGTTTCCTGACTGTCTGCAATCCCCTCCCTTTATCATTCTGTATCTGGTGTTTCCTGACTGACTGTCTGCAATCCCCTCCCTTTATCATTCTGTATCTGGTGTTTCCTGACTGTCTGCAATCCCCTCCCTTTATCATTCTGTATCTGGTGTTTCCTGACTGTCTGCAATCCCCCCCCTTTATCATTCTGTATCTGGTGTTTCCTGACTGACTGTCTGCAATCCCCTCCCTTTATCATTCTGTATCTGGTGTTTCCTGACTGTCTGCAATCCCCTCCCTTTATCATTCTGTATCTGGTGTTTCCTGACTGTCTGCAACCCTCCCCCCCTTATCATTCTGTATCTGGTGTTTCCTGACTGTCTGCAATCCCCTCCCTTTATCATTCTGTATCTGGTGTTTCCTGACTGACTGTCTGCAATCCCCTCCCCTTTATCATTCTGTATCTGGTGTTTCCTGACTGTCTGCAATCCCCTCCCTTTATCATTCTGTACCTGGTGTTTCCTGACTGTCTGCAATCCCCTCCCTTTATCATTCTGTACCTGGTGTTTCCTGACTGACTGTCTGCAATCCCCTCCCTTTATCATTCTGTATCTGGTGTTTCCTGACTGTCTGCAATCCCCTCCCTTTATCATTCTGTATCTGGTGTTTCCTGACAGTCTGTCTGCAATCCCCCCCCTTTATCATTCTGTATCTGGTGTTTCCTGACTGTCTGCAATCCCCTCCCCTTTATCATTCTGTATCTGGTGTTTCCTGACTGACTGTCTGCAATCCCCTCCCCTTTATCATTCTGTATCTGGTGTTTCCTGACTGTCTGCAATCCCCTCCCTTTATCATTCTGTACCTGGTGTTTCCTGACTGTCTGCAATGCCCTCCCTTTATCATTCTGTATCTGGTGTTTCCTGACTGTCTGCCATCCCCTCCCTTTATCATTCTGTATCTGGTGTTTCCTGACTGTCTGCAATCCCCTCCCTTTATCATTCTGTATCTGGTGTTTCCTGACTGACTGTCTGCAATCCCCTCCCTTTATCATTCTGTATCTGGTGTTTCCTGACTGTCTGCAATCCCCTCCCTTTATCATTCTGTATCTGGTGTTTCCTGTCTGTCTGTCTGCAATCCCCTCCCTTTATCATTCTGTATCTGGTGTTTCCTGACTGTCTGCAATCCCCTCCCTTTATCATTCTGTATCTGGTGTTTCCTGACTGTCTGCAATCCCCTCCCTTTATCATTCTGTATCTGGTGTTTCCTGACTGACTGTCTGCAATCCCCTCCCTTTATCATTCTGTATCTGGTGTTTCCTGACTGTCTGCAATCCCCTCCCTT
>NC_060193.1:60729310-60759882 GCF_021184085.1 Oncorhynchus gorbuscha
TCTTGCAGTCATCTTTGCAGGACGGCCACTCCTAGGGAGAGTAGCAACAGTGCTGAACTTTCTCCATTTATAAACTATTTGTCTTACCGTGAACTGATGAACATCAAGACTTTCAGAGATACTTTTGTAACCCTTTCCAGCTTTATGCAGGTCAACAATTCTAAATCTGAGTTCTTCTGAGATCTCTCTTGTTCGAGACATGGTTCCCATCAGGCAATGCTTCTTGTGAATAGCAAACTCACATTTTGTGAGTGTTTTTATAGGACAGGGCAGCTCTAACCAACATCTCCAAACTCATCTCATTGATTGGTCTCCAGGTTAGCTGACCCCTGACTCCAATTATCTTTTGGAGAAGTCATTAGCCTGGGGGTTCACATACCTTTTCCAACCTACACTGTGAATGTTTAAATGATGTAATCAATATGGACAAGAAAAATACAATAATTGGTGTGTTATTAGTTTAAGCAGACTGTGTTGTCTGTTGTTGTGACCTAGATGAAGATCAGATCAAATGTGATGACCAATTTATTCAGAAATCCAGGTCATTCCAAAGTGTTCACATACTTTTTCTTGCCACTGTGTGTGTGTGTGTGTGTGTGTGTGTGTGTGTGTGTGTGTGTGTGTGTGTGTGTGTGTGTGTGTGTGTGTGTGTGTGTGTGTGTGTGTGTGTGTGTGTGTGTGTGTGTGTGTGTGTGTGTGTGTGTGTGTGTGTGTGTGTGTGTGTGTGTGTGTGTGTACAAAACACACACTACAGCAGAGCATAACAGCGTGTCCTGAATATGCCCTGTCAGGAACACACTACAGCAGAGTCTCTAGTCCTTTTCTGCTGAGTTGTAGAAAACAAACAATCCAATACCAATTCATCATAACAACAAAGTCTGCTGCTTCCTGCCTTGAAATGAATGGAACCCCTTTTCCAACAGAACCAGATGAATGTGGTGGTGTTCACTGCCTTGAATGAGCAGGTGGTTCACACACAAAAATAGACAACTTTGTGTGTGTGAGTAGTCCTTTTTCCTTTTGGCAATGGCGAGTTCTTTAAAAAAAAAATCAGAATTGACATGTTTTCCTTTGGAGTGTTTGTCTCAGCCCCTTAGCTGGGCTCTGTAGAATGAGCTGCTGGGCTCTGTAGAATGAGCTGCTGGGCTCTGTAGAATGAGCTGCTGGGCTCTGTAGAATGAGCTGCTGGGCTCTGTAGAATGAGCTGCTGGGCTCTGTAGAATGAGCTGCTGGGCTCTGTAGAATGAGCTGCTGGGCTCTGTAGAATGAGCTGCTGGGCTCTGTAGAATGAGCTGCTGGGCTCTGTAGAATGAGCTGCTGGGCTCTGTAGAATGAGCTGCTGGGCTCTGTAGAATGAGCTGCTGGGCTCTGTAGAATGAGCTGCTGGGCTCTGTAGAATGAGCTGCTGGGCTCTGTAGAATGAGCTGCTGGGCCACACAGGCTTTGAAGAGGGCAGGCCACGCTTACAGCTGGATCCAACTGGATCCTCCCTCTCCTTTAACTGGATCCTCCCTCTCCTTTAACTGGATCCTCCCTGTCCTTTAACTGGATCCTCCCTCTCCTTTAACTGGATCCTCCCTCTCCTTTAACTGGATCCTCCCTCTCCTTTAACTGGATCCTCCCTCTCTTTTAACTGGATCCTCCCAGAGGAGGATCCAGTTAAGAGAGGATTTTTTTTTCATTTTCAGAGAGCAGAGCTGAGCTGAGCTGTTCATTTTCAGAGCGCAGAGCTGAGCTGAGCTGTTCATTTTCAGAGAGCAGAGCTGAGCTGAGCTGTTCATTTTCAGAGAGCAGAGCTGAGCTGAGCTGTTCATTTTCAGAGAGCAGAGCTGAGCTGTTCATTTTCAGAGAGCAGAGCTGAGCTGAGCTGTTCATTTTCAGAGAGCAGAGCTGAGCTGAGCTGTTCATTTTCAGAGAGCAGAGCTGCTGAGCTGTTCATTTTCAGAGAGCAAAGCTGAGCTGTTCATTTTCAGAGAGCAGAGCTGAGCTGTTCATTTTCAGAGAGCAGAGCTGAGCTGAGCTGTTCATTTTCAGAGAGCTGAGCTGAGCTGTTCATTTTCAGAGAGCAGAGCTGAGCTGTTCATTTTCAGAGAGCAGAGCTGAGCTGAGCTGTTCATTTTCAGAGAGCAGAGCTGAGCTGTTCATTTTCAGAGAGCAGAGCTGAGCTGAGCTGTTCATTTTCAGAGAGCAGAGCTGAGCTGAGCTGTTCATTTTCAGAGAGCAGAGCTGAGCTGAGCTGTTCATTTTCAGAGAGCAGAGCTGAGCTGAGCTGTTCATTTTCAGAGAGCAGAGCTGAGCTGTTCATTTTCAGAGAGCAGAGCTGAGCTGTTCATTTTCAGAGAGCAGAGCTGAGCTGAGCTGTTCATTTTCAGAGAGCAGAGCTGAGCTGAGCTGTTCATTTTCAGAGAGCAGAGCTGAGCTGAGCTGTTCATTTTCAGAGAGCAGAGCTGAGCTGAGCTGTTCATTTTCAGAGAGCAGAGCTGAGCTGTTCATTTTCAGAGAGCAGAGCTGAGCTGTTCATTTTCAGAGAGCAGAGCTGAGCTGAGCTGTTCATTTTCAGAGAGCTGAGCTGAGCTGTTCATTTTCAGAGAGCAGAGCTGAGCTGAGCTGTTCATTTTCAGAGAGCAGAGCTGAGCTGAGCTGTTCATTTTCAGAGAGCAGAGCTGAGCTGTTCATTTTCAGAGAGCAGAGCTGAGCTGAGCTGTTCATTTTCAGAGAGCAGAGCTGAGCTGAGCTGTTCATTTTCAGAGAGCAGAGCTGAGCTGAGCTGTTCATTTTCAGAGAGCAGAGCTGAGCTGAGCTGTTCATTTTCAGAGAGCAGAGCTGAGCTGTTCATTTTCAGAGAGCAGAGCTGAGCTGTTCATTTTCAGAGAGCAGAGCTGAGCTGAGCTGTTCATTTTCAGAGAGCAGAGCTGAGCTGTTCATTTTCAGAGAGCAGAGCTGAGCTGTTCATTTTCAGAGAGCAGAGCTGAGCTGAGCTGTTCATTTTCAGAGAGCAGAGCTGAGCTGTTCATTTTCAGAGAGCAGAGCTGAGCTGTTCAAGTTTTTTTTGCCACAGTCAGAAAACAAAACATTCAACTCGGTCTGTAAAATATTTAGACTATTCCTCCTCTCAGAAACATCTCTTATCCTCCTCCTCCTCTCAGAAACATCTCTCCATCTTAGTTATCCTCCTCCTCTCAGAAACATCTCTTATCCTCCTCCTCCTCTCAGAAACATCTCTTATCCTCCTCCTCCTCTCAGAAACATCTCTTATCCTCCTCCTCCTCTCAGAAACATCTCTTATCCTCCTCCTCCTCTCAGAAACATCTCTTATCCTCCTCCTCTCAGAAACATCTCTTATCCTCCTCCTCCTCTCAGAAACATCTCTTATCCTCCTCCTCTCAGAAACATCTCTTATCCTCCTCCTCTCAGAAACATCTCTCCATCTTAGTTATCCTCCTCCTCTCAGAAACATCTCTCCATCTTAGTTATCCTCCTCCTCCTCTTAGAAACATATCTCCATCTTAGTTATCCTCCTCCTCTTCTCAGAAACATCTCTCCACCTTAGTTATCCTCCTCCTCTCAGAAACATCTCTTCATCTTTGTTATCCTCCTCCTCTCAGAAACATCTCTTCATCTTTGTTATCCTCCTCCTCTCAGAAATCCTTCCTGTTCCACGGGGTGTATTCTGGTTCCAGTCGTGGCGTTCCGTTCTCCCTGAGGAACCGATCCTCTGCCCTGGCCCGGGTCCAGTTTGACCTGTCAGAACACACTGACTTCACCATCCACTTCCCTCCACACTCTGCAGGTCGGTATTTGATTGATTGATTGATAGACACATTGACTGTGACTGAAATGCTCTGAGAAGATAGACTATCATAAACTGTCAGCCTAGTTCCATTTAGATGTATGGATTACTAAACTGGAGGCCTAATATTGAGAGCCAGGTGTTGGTGTGCTGCAGGTACGAGCCAGGAGCCAGACGTGTTTGTGATGGATTTACAGGGGCAGCAGACTGCCCAGTGTTGCCTGGTGTTCTCCCCTAAACAAGTAAGGGCTCCGTCCTCCCTCCTCTGTTTTCATTATCCCTCATCTATACTCATTTTCAACTATTAATCACCAGCACATCAATCACCTTCCACAGTACTCCACCTACATCTATCTGTGTCTATTAATCACTAACACATCAACCACCTTCCACAGTACTCCACCTACATCCATCTGTGTCTATTAATCACTAACACATCAACCACCTTCCACAGTACTCCACCTACATCTGTGTCTATTAATCACTAACACATCAACCACCTTCCACAGTACTCCACCTACATCTATCTGTGTCTATTAATCACTAACACATCAACCACCTTCCACAGTACTCCACCTACATCTGTGTCTATTAATCACTAACACATCAACCACCTTCCACAGTACTCCACCTACATCTATCTGTGTCTATTAATCACTAACACATCAACCACCTTCCACAGTACTCCACCTACATCTATCTGTGTCTATTAATCACTAACACATCAACCACCTTCCACAGTACTCCACCTACATCTATCTGTGTCTATTAATCACTAACACATCAACCACCTTCCACAGTACTCCACCTACATCTATCTGTGTCTATTAATCACTAACACATCAACCACCTTCCACAGTACTCCACCTACATCTGTGTCTATTAATCACTAACACATCAACCACCTTCCACAGTACTCCACCTACATCTATCTGTGTCTATTAATCACTAACACATCAACCACCTTCCACAGTACTCCACCTACATCTGTGTCTATTAATCACTAACACATCAACCACCTTCCACAGTACTCCACCTACATCTATCTGTGTCTATTAATCACCAACACATCAATCACCTTCCACAGTACTCCACCTACATCTATCTGTGTCTATTAATCACTAACACATCAACCACCTTCCACAGTACTCCACCTACATCTGTGTCTATTAATCACTAACACATCAATCACCTTCCACAGTACTCCACCTACATCTGTGTCTATTAATCACTAACACATCAATCACCTTCCACAGTACTCCACCTACATCTGTGTCTATTAATCACTAACACATCAACCACCTTCCACAGTACTCCACCTACATCTATCTGTGTCTATTAATCACTAACACATCAACCACCTTCCACAGTACTCCACCTACATCTGTGTCTATTAATCACTAACACATCAACCACCTTCCACAGTACTCCACCTACATCTATCTGTGTCTATTAATCACTAACACATCAACCACCTTCCACAGTATTCCACCTACATCTGTGTCTATTAATCACTAACACATCAACCACCTTCCACAGTACTCCACCTACATCTGTGTCTATTAATCACTAACACATCAACCACCTTCCACAGTACTCCACCTACATCTGTGTCTATTAATCACTAACACATCAACCACCTTCCACAGTACTCCACCTACATCTGTGTCTATTAATCACTAACACATCAACCACCTTCCACAGTACTCCACCTACATCTGTGTCTATTAATCACTAACACATCAACCACCTTCCACAGTACTCCACCTACATCTGTGTCTATTAATCACTAACACATCAACCACCTTCCACAGTACTCCACCTACATCTATCTGTGTCTATTAATCACTAACACATCAACCACCTTCCACAGTACTCCACCTACATCTATCTGTGTCTATTAATCACTAACACATCAACCACCTTCCACAGTACTCCACCTACATCTGTGTCTATTAATCACTAACACATCAACCACCTTCCACAGTACTCCACCTACATCTGTGTCTATTAATCACTAACACATCAACCACCTTCCACAGTACTCCACCTACATCTGTGTCTATTAATCACTAACACATCAATCACCTTCCACAGTACTCCACCTACATCTGTGTCTATTAATCACTAACACATCAACCACCTTCCACAGTACTCCACCTACATCTGTGTCTATTAATCACTAACACATCAACCACCTTCCACAGTACTCCACCTACATCTATCTGTGTCTATTAATCACTAACACATCAACCACCTTCCACAGTACTCCACCTACATCTATCTGTGTCTATTAATCACTAACACATCAATCACCTTCCACAGTACTCCACCTACATCTATCTGTGTCTATTAATCACTAACACATCAATCACCTTCCACAGTACTCCACCTACATCTGTGTCTATTAATCACTAACACATCAACCACCTTCCACAGTACTCCACCTACATCTATCTGTGTCTATTAATCACTAACACATCAACCACCTTCCACAGTACTCCACCTACATCTATCTGTGTCTATTAATCACTAACACATCAACCACCTTCCACAGTACTCCATCTACATCTATCTGTGTCTATTAATCACTAACACATCAACCACCTTCCACAGTACTCCACCTACATCTATCTGTGTCTATTAATCACTAACACATCAACCACCTTCCACAGTACTCCACCTACATCTATCTGTGTCTATTAATCACTAACACATCAACCACCTTCCACAGTACTCCACCTACATCTATCTGTGTCTATTAATCACTAACACATCAACCACCTTCCACAGTACTCCACCTACATCTATCTGTGTCTATTAATCACTAACACATCAACCACCTTCCACAGTACTCCACCTACATCTATCTGTGTCTATTAATCACTAACACATCAACCACCTTCCACAGTACTCCACCTACATCTATCTGTGTCTATTAATCACTAACACATCAACCACCTTCCACAGTACTCCACCTACATCTGTGTCTATTAATCACTAACACATCAACCACCTTCCACAGTACTCCACCTACATCTGTGTCTATTAATCACTAACACATCAACCACCTTCCACAGTACTCCACCTACATCTGTGTCTATTAATCACTAACACATCAACCACCTTCCACAGTACTCCACCTACATCTATCTGTGTCTATTAATCACTAACACATCAACCACCTTCCACAGTACTCCACCTACATCTGTGTCTATTAATCACTAACACATCAATCACCTTCCACAGTACTCCACCTACATCTGTGTCTATTAATCACTAACACATCAACCACCTTCCACAGTACTCCACCTACATCTGTGTCTATTAATCACTAACACATCAACCACCTTCCACAGTACTCCACCTACATCTATCTGTGTCTATTAATCACTAACACATCAACCACCTTCCACAGTACTCCACCTACATCTGTGTCTATTAATCACTAACACATCAATCACCTTCCACAGTACTCCACCTACATCTATCTGTGTCTATTAATCACTAACACATCAACCACCTTCCACAGTACTCCACCTACATCTATCTGTGTCTATTAATCACTAACACATCAACCACCTTCCACAGTACTCCACCTACATCTATCTGTGTCTATTAATCACTAACACATCAATCACCTTCCACAGTACTCCACCTACATCTGTGTCTATTAATCACTAACACATCAACCACCTTCCACAGTACTCCACCTACATCTGTGTCTATTAATCACTAACACATCAACCACCTTCCACAGTACTCCACCTACATCTGTGTCTATTAATCACTAACACATCAACCACCTTCCACAGTACTCCACCTACATCTATCTGTATCTATTAATCACTAACACATCAACCACCTTCCACAGTACTCCACCTACATCTATCTGTGTCTATTAATCACTAACACATCAACCACCTTCCACAGTACTCCACCTACATCTATCTGTGTCTATTAATCACTAACACATCAATCACCTTCCACAGTACTCCACCTACATCTATCTGTGTCTATTAATCACTAACACATCAACCACCTTCCACAGTACTCCACCTACATCTATCTGTGTCTATTAATCACTAACACATCAACCACCTTCCACAGTACTCCACCTACATCTATCTGTGTCTATTAATCACTAACACATCAACCACCTTCCACAGTACTCCACCTACATCTATCTGTGTCTATTAATCACTAACACATCAACCACCTTCCACAGTACTCCACCTACATCTGTGTCTATTAATCACTAACACATCAACCACCTTCCACAGTACTCCACCTACATCTGTGTCTATTAATCACTAACACATCAACCACCTTCCACAGTACTCCACCTACATCTGTGTCTATTAATCACTAACACATCAACCACCTTCCACAGTACTCCACCTACATCTGTGTCTATTAATCACTAACACATCAACCACCTTCCACAGTACTCCACCTACATCTGTGTCTATTAATCACTAACACATCAACCACCTTCCACAGTACTCCACCTACATCTGTGTCTATTAATCACTAACACATCAACCACCTTCCACAGTACTCCACCTACATCTGTGTCTATTAATCACTAACACATCAACCACCTTCCACAGTACTCCACCTACATCTATCTGTATCTATTAATCACTAACACATCAACCACCTTCCACAGTACTCCACCTACATCTATCTGTGTCTATTAATCACTAACACATCAATCACCTTCCACAGTACTCCACCTACATCTATCTGTGTCTATTAATCACTAACACATCAACCACCTTCCACAGTACTCCACCTACATCTATCTGTGTCTATTAATCACTAACACATCAACCACCTTCCACAGTACTCCACCTACATCTATCTGTGTCTATTAATCACTAACACATCAACCACCTTCCACAGTACTCCACCTACATCTATCTGTGTCTATTAATCACTAACACATCAACCACCTTCCACAGTACTCCACCTACATCTGTGTTTATAATAGACATGTTTTCCCTGAACACAGAGACATCAAGGATAAGTTCTCTCCACCATAATCATGATCCTAACCTCACCATTACACCAAACTGAACTGACCCAAACCCCATCCCATCTCTATCAGTCGGTAGTTCCTGTGTTTGTCCTGCAGGTGGCAGCGTATGACTTCAACCTGCCTGTGACGGTCAACGGTGTGGGCATGCCTCCCTTCTCCTCTTCCTTCTCCTCCGCCCCTCCCAACTCTGTCCCCAAGTCCTCCTCTTCCCGGGACCAACACATCGTCACCCCGCGCCCGCTGCCCATCGCCATGGAGACGCTATCACGCAGGGTGCAGGCCACAGGTTAGAGAGGTGGAGATACGGGGTCAGAAAGTGTGTCAGTTGCCTGCCTGAACCATTGGCCTGAACAGATGGACTGAGATGTTCTGTCCCTGCAGTATACTTAATATATATATATATATTAATTTTTTATAAAACTTTTCTTGCTGCTTTTCCTTGACAGGAAACAAACAACAGACAAAAACAAGAAACAACTTAACATTTACATACATTTCCACAAACATCAATGAAATCACACTCTCTCAGACCTACCTGTTCCCACTGTATCCACATCCAACGTTGTTTCCAATACTTGTAAGACTCCATATGACCTCACAATGTGCTATGTTGTTTCTGTCCCTATCTATTATATTAGACAGTAATGACACTACACACTCAGCATTCCATAGGGCTCTGAGATAAGACAATAGGTTGAAGGTAAGAGTGGTTTAGGAGCTGAGATAAGACAATAGGTTGAAGATAAGAGTGGTTTAGGAGCTGAGATAAGACAATAGGTTGAAAATAAGAGTGGTTTAGGAGCTGTGATAAGACAATAGGTTGAAGGTAAGAGTGGTTTAGGAGCTGAGAAAAGACAATAGGTTGAAGATAAGAGTGTTTTAGGAGCTGAGATAAGACAATAGGTTGAAGATAAGAGTGGTTTAGGAGCTGAGATAAGACAATAGGTTGAAGATAAGAGTGGTTTAGGAGCTGAGATAAGACAATAGGTTGAAGATAAGAGTGGTTTAGGAGCTGAGATAAGACAATAGGTTGAAGATAAGAGTGGTTTAGGAGCTGAGATAAGACAATAGGTTGAAGATAAGAGTGTTTTAGGAGCTGAGATAAGACAATAGGTTGAAGATAAGAGTGGTTTAGGAGCTGAGATAAGACAATAGGTTGAAGATAAGAGTGGTTTAGGAGCTGAGATAAGACAATAGGTTGAAGATAAGAGTGGTTTAGGAGCTGAGATAAGACAATAGGTTGAAGATAATAGTGTTTTAGGAGCTGAGATAAGACAATAGGTTGAAGATAAGAGTGGTTTAGGAGCTGAGATAAGACAATAGGTTGAAGATAAGAGTGGTTTAGGAGCTGAGATAAGACAATAGGTTGAAGATAAGAGTGGTTTAGGAGCTGAGATAAGACAATAGGTTGAAAATAAGAGTGGTTTAGGAGCTGTGATAAGACAATAGGTTGAAGGTAAGAGTGGTTTAGGAGCTGAGAAAAGACAATAGGTTGAAGATAAGAGTGTTTTAGGAGCTGAGATAAGACAATAGGTTGAAAATAAGAGTGGTTTAGGAGCTGAGATAAGACAATAGGTTGAAGATAAGAGTGGTTTAGGAGCTGTGATAAGACAATAGGTTGAAGATAAGAGTGGTTTAGGAGCTGTGATAAGACAATAGGGTGAAGATAAGAGTGTTTTAGGAGCTGAGATGGGACAATAGATTGAAGATAAGAGTGGTTTAGGAGCTGTGTAATTAGCACTTAAGATATTCTGTCCCTGTGTGTCTCTCAGCCCTGTGTGTCCCGCTGGAGATGTCCCCATCAAGTCTCCAGTTTGATCTGGAGCCCTTTAGCTCAGTCACTACTACCTCACAAACTCAGGTAGCTACTGTCACCTCACCACTCCACCAACTACTAAAGCAGGTAGATTCTGAATGGCAGATGTTTCTCATGGCTGGCAGAGAGAAAGAGCTTGATATTCCCAACTGAGAGGCAGTTTGTGTGTTGTTGGGCTGAGCTACAACCAGCTGGAAGCTCTTCTCATCTGTTGTCTCCAGACCGTAGAGCTGAGGAACGTGTCTGACAAGAGGGTGAGCTGGAGGATTGACTGCAGCGCTGCAGTAACACCAGGAGGGGGCAGTAGCACCAGCAGCAATGAGGGACTGTTCACTGTCTGTCCTACCGCTGGGACACTGGAGCCATTGCAGTGTGTGTCTGTCACTGTCTCCCTCTCTCCTGAGAGAGTCCCACCAGGTTAACCCCTCTCTCACCTCACCCTCAGAGCTCACTTTTGGTGGACAGTTAATATAATTATAATAACAACACTCCAAAGTTCATCGTTCTTTATTTTATTTAACATGACAAGTCAGTTAAGAGCAAATTATTATTTACAATGACGGCCAAACCTGGACGACTCTGGGACAATTGTGCGCCGCCCTATGGGACTCCCAATCACAGCCGGTTGTGATACAGCCTGTAATCGAACCAGGGTCTGTAGTGACGCCTCAGTGCCTTAGACCTCTGCTCCACTCAGGTTCAGGCGTTATGTTTAGATGAGTCCTGCTGCTACTGAATGATTTCATGGAGGTTCTGGAAGTGTTTTTTAATGTGTTTTGTTCTGCATCTTCACTCTTTCTACCAGTGACAGCGGGTCAGATCGAGGTGTCCCTCCCTCTGTTTCTGTCTGAGGAGGGGCAGGAGGAGAGAGAGGGGGAGGAGGGGGGAGCCCCTCACCCCTACAGGGTGCTGTCTCTCAGTGCCACCCCTCACCCCCCAGCATCACCTTCCTCCCCCTCGAGTCCTCCTCACCCCTGTCCCTCTGGACACACCCTCCACCACCACCCTCTTCCTGCTCCTCACCGGGTACCCCAGGTCTGTACCACCCATTCACCTGCCTGTCATGATGGGCTTCCACCCACTAACTGACTGTTTACTGTAGTACAGTAATGATCTCTATGCTCTGATAGGTAGCCTGTGTATTTATAACCTGATCCAGCAGTGTTACAGCTCCAGATAAACAGATCTGCATTTCCATGCAGTAATAATACAGAATAGAGTCCCATTATAGAGTCCCATTATAGAGTCCCATTATAGAGTCCCATTATAGAGTCGTTATAGAGTCCCATTATAGAGTCCCATTATAGAGTCCCATTATAAAGTCCCATTATAGAGTCCCATTATAGAGTCGTCATAGAGTCCCATTATAGAGTCCCATTACAGAGTCCCATTATAGAATCCCATTATAGTCCCATTATAGATTCCCATTATAGAGTCCCATTATAGAGTCCCATTATAGTCCCATTATAGAGTCCCATTATAGAGTCCCATTATAGTCCCATTATAGAGTCCCATTATAGAGTCCCATTATAGAGTCCCATTATAGTCCCATTATAGAGTCTCATTATAGAGTCCCATTATAAAGTCCCATTATAGAGTCCCATTATAGAGTCCCATTATAGAGTCCCATTATAAAGTCCCATTATAGAGTCCCATTATAGAGTCCCATTATAGTCCCATTATAGAGTCCCATTATAGAGTCGTTATAGAGTCCCATTATAGAGTCCCATTATAGAGTCCCATTATAGAGTCCCAATATAGTCCCATTATAGAGTCCCATTATAGAGTCCCATTATAGAGTCCCAATATAGTCCCATTATAGAGTCCCATTATAAAGTCCCATTATAGAGTCCCATTATAGAGTCCCATTATAGAGTCGTTATAGAGTCCCATTATAGAGTCCCATTATAGAGTCCCATTATAAAGTCCCATTATAGAGTCCCATTATAGAGTCCCATTATAGTCCCATTATAGAGTCCCATTATAGAGTCGTTATAGAGTCCCATTATAGAGTCCCATTATAGAGTCCCATTATAGAGTCCCAATATAGTCCCATTATAGAGTCCCATTATAGTCCCATTATAGAGTCCCATTATAGAGTCCCATTATAGAGTCCCATTATAGTCCCATTATAGAGTCCCATTATAGAGTCGTCATAGAGTCCCATTATAGAGTCCCATTACAGAGTCCCATTATAGAATCCCATTATAGTCCCATTATAGATTCCCATTATAGAGTCCCATTATAGAGTCCCATTATAGTCCCATTATAGAGTCCCATTATAGAGTCCCATTATAGTCCCATTATAGAGTCCCATTATAGAGTCCCATTATAGAGTCCCATTATAGTCCCATTATAGAGTCTCATTATAGAGTCCCATTATAAAGTCCCATTATAGAGTCCCATTATAGAGTCCCATTATAGAGTCCCATTATAAAGTCCCATTATAGAGTCCCATTATAGAGTCCCATTATAGTCCCAATATAGAGTCCCATTATAGAGTCGTTATAGAGTCCCATTATAGAGTCCCATTATAGAGTCCCATTATAGAGTCCCAATATAGTCCCATTATAGAGTCCCATTATAGAGTCCCATTATAAAGTCCCATTATAGAGTCCCATTATAGAGTCCCATTATAGAGTCGTTATAGAGTCCCATTATAGAGTCCCATTATAGAGTCCCATTATAAAGTCCCATTATAGAGTCCCATTATAGAGTCCCATTATAGTCCCATTATAGAGTCCCATTATAGAGTCGTTATAGAGTCCCATTATAGAGTCCCATTATAGAGTCCCATTATAGAGTCCCAATATAGTCCCATTATAGAGTCCCATTATAGTCCCATTATAGAGTCCCATTATAGTCCCATTATAGAGTCCCATTATAGAGTCGTTATAGAGTCCCATTATAGAGTCCCATTACAGAGTCCCATTATAGAATCCCATTATAGTCCCATTATAGATTCCCATTATAGAGTCCCATTATAGAGTCCCATTATAGTCCCATTATAGAGTCCCATTATAGAGTCCCATTATAGTCCCATTATAGAGTCCCATTATAGAGTCCCATTATAGTCCCATTATAGTCCCATTATAGAGTCTCATTATAGAGTCCCATTATAAAGTCCCATTATAGAGTCCCATTATAGAGTCCCATTATAGAGTCCCATTATAAAGTCCCATTATAGAGTCCCATTATAGAGTCCCATTATAGTCCCATTATAGAGTCCCATTATAGAGTCATTATAGAGTCCCATTATAGAGTCCCATTATAGAGTCCCATTATAGAGTCCCAATATAGTCCCATTATAGAGTCCCATTATAGTCCCATTATAGAGTCCCATTATAGAGTCCCATTATAGAGTCCCATTATAGTCCCATTATAGAGTCCCATTATAGAGTCGTTATAGAGTCCCATTATAGAGTCCCATTATAGAGTCCCATTATAGAATCCCATTATAGTCCCATTATAGATTCCCATTATAGAGTCCCATTATAGAGTCCCATTATAGTCCCATTATAGAGTCCCATTATAGTCCCATTATAGAGTCGTTATAGAGTCCCATTATAGAGTCCCATTATAGTCCCATTATAGTCCCATTATAGTCCCATTATAGTCTCATTATAGAGTCCCATTATAAAGTCCCATTATAGAGTCCCATTATAGAGTCCCATTATAGAGTGCCATTATAGAGTCCCATTATAGAGTCGTTATAGAGTCGTTATAGAGTCCCATTATAGAGTCGTTATAGAGTCCCATTATAGAGTCCCATTATAGAGTCCCATTATAGAATCCCATTATAGTCCCATTATAGAGTCCCATTATAGAGTCCCATTATAGAGTCCCATTATAGTCCCATTATAGAGTCCCATTATAGAGTCGTTATAGAGTCCCATTATAGAGTCCCATTATAGAGTCGTTATAGAGTCCCATTATAGAGTCCCATTATAGAGTCCCATTATAGAGTCGTTATAGAGTCATATATTAATATCCCATATAGTGTAATACAGTCTCACCTCTGTGACCTTTGCCTTCTGACCCTAGTGGTTCCTGTCTGCGTGTGGAGGTGGAGGAGATGGTTCTGAAGGATGGCAGTCGGGTGAAGCCCCTCTCAGTCAGCCTGCCCCACAATGGCACCGTCCCTCCCCAGACCCACACAGAGCCCCAGACCCACTCAGAGCCCCAGACCCACACAGAGCCCCAGACCCACACAGAGCCCCAGACCCCCATCAGCTGCACAGTGACCTTCTGCTCCCCTCAGCCCCTGGACCTCAGCTCACACATCACATTCCTGGACCACCTCAACAACAGGTACGGATACTTAGGAAACCTCGTCCCAGTCAGCCACACATACTGTTCATTACCTCTCTCTCTTTTGTACTCTAGATCTTTCTCTGTTTCCTTCTCTGTCTCTCTCTCTCTCTCTCTCTCTCTCTCTCTCTCTCTCTCTCTCTCTCTCTCTCTCTCTCTCTCTCTCTCTCTCGCTCTCTCTCTCTCTCTCTCTCTCTCTCTCTGTCTCTCTCTCTCTCTCTCTCTCTCTCTCTCTCTCTCTCTCTCTCTCTCTCTCTCTCTCTCTCTCTCTCTCTCGCTCTCTCTCTCTCTCTCTCTGTCTGTCTCTCTCTCTCTCTCTCTCTCTCTCTCTCTCTCTCTCTCTCTCTCTCTCTCTCTCTCTCTCTCTCTCTCTGTCTCGGTCTCGGTCTCTCAAGTCAATTCAATTCAAGGGGCTTTATTGGCATGGGAAACATGTGTTAACATTGCCAAAGCAAGTGAGGTAGATAATATACAAAAGTGAAATAAACAATCAATATTAACAGTAAACATTACACATACAGAAGTTTCAAAACAATAAAAACATTACAAATGTCATATTATATATACACTGCTCAAAAAAATAAAGGGAACACTTAAACAATACAATGTAACTCCAAGACAATCACACTTCTGTGAAATCAACCTGTCCACTTAGGAAGCAACACTGATTGACAATAAATTGCACATGCTTTTGTGCAAATGGAATAGACAACAGGTAGAAATTATAGGCAATTAGCAAGACACCCCCAATAAAGGAGTGGATCTGCAGGTGGGACAACAGACCACTTCTCAGTTCCTATGCTTCCTAGCTGATGTTTTGGTCACTTTTGAATGCTGGCGGTGCTTTCACTCTAGTGGTAGCATGAGACTGAGTCTACAACCCACACAAGTGGCTCAGGTAGTGCAGCTCATCCAGGATGGCAAATCAATGCGAGCTGTGGCAAGAAGGTTTGCTGTGTCTGTCAGCGTAGTGTCCAGAGCATGGAGGCGCTACCAGGAGACAGGCCAGTACATCAGGAGACGTGGAGGAGGCCATAGGAGGGCAACAACCCAGCAGCAGGACCGCTACCTCCGCAGTTGTGCAAGGAGGAGCAGGAGGAGCACTGCCAGAACCCTGCAAAAGGACCTCCAGCAGGCCACAAATGTGCATGTGTCTGCTCAAACGGTCAGAAACAGACTCCATGAGGGTGGGTATGAGGGCCCGACGTCCACAGGTGGGGGTTGTGCTTACAGCCCAACACCGTGCAGCACGTTTGGCATTTGTTCTTCACAGATGAAAGCAGGTTCACACTGAACACGTGACAGACGTGACAGAGTCTGGTGGAGAATATTCTGCTGCCTGCAACATCCTCCAGCATGACCGGGTTGGCGGTGGGTCAGTCATGGTGTGGGGTGGCATTTCTTTGGGGGCCCGCACAGCCCTCCATGTGCTCGCCAGAGGTAGCCTGACTGCCACTAGTTACCGAGATGAGATCCTCAGACCCCTTGTGAGACCATATGTTGGTGTGGTTGGCCCTGGGTTTCTCCTAATGCAAGACAAACAAGTTGTAGGGAGGTCATACAGGCATGTGGAGGCCACACACACTACTGAGCCTCATTTGGACTTGTTTTAAGGATATTACATCAAAGTTGGATCAGCCTGTAGTGTTGTTTTCCACTTTAATTTTGAGTATGACCTCAATCCAGACCTCCATGGGTTGATACATTTGATTTCCATTGATCATTTTTGTGTGATTTTGTTGTCAGTACATTCAACTATGTAAAGAAAAAAGTATTTAATAAGAATATTTAATTCATTCAGATGTAGGATGTGTTATTTTAGTGTTCCCTTTATTTTTTTGAGCAGTGTATATACAGTGTTGCAACGATGTACAAATGGTTAAGGATACACAAGGGAAAATAAATAAGCATAGATATGGGGTGTATTTACAATGGTGTTTGTTCTTCACAGGTTGCCCTTTTCTAGTGGCAACAGGTTACTAATCTTGCTGCTGTGATGTCACACTGTGGTATTTCACCCAGTAGTTATGGGAGTTTTATCAAAATTGGATTTGTTTTCAAAATCTTTGTGGATCTGTGTAATCTGAGGGAAATATGTGTCTCTAATATGGTCATACATTGGGCAGGAGGTTAGGAAGTGCAGCTCAGTTTCCACCTCATTTTGTGGGCAGTGAGCACATAGCCTGTTTTCTCTTGAGAGCCATGTCTGCCTACGGCGGCCTTTCTCAATAGCAAGGCTATGCTCACTGTGTCTGTACATAGTCAAAGCTTTCCTTAAGTTTGGGTCAGTCACAGTGGTCAGGTATTCTGCCACTGTGTACTCTCTGTTTAGGGCCAACTAGCATTCTAGTTTGCTCTGTTTTTTTGTTCATTCTTCCAAAGTAATTATCTTTTTGTTTTCTCATGATTTGGTCGGGTCTAATTGTGTTGCTGTCCTGCGGGTCTGTGGGGTGTGTTTGTGTTTGTGAACAGAGCCCCAGGACCAGCTTGCTTAGGGAACTCTTCTCCAGGTTCATCTCTCTGTAGGCGATGGCTTTATTATGGAAGGTTTGTGAATCGCTTCCTTTTAGGTGGTTGTAGAATTTAACGGCTCTTTTCTGGATTTTGATCATTAGTGGGTATCGGCTTAATTCTGGTCTGCGTTCATTATTTGGTGTTCTACGTTGTACACGGAGGATATTTTTTGCAGAATTCTGCATGCAGTCTCAATTTGGTGTTTGTCCCATTTTGTGGAGTCTTGGTTGGTGAGCGGACCCCAGACCTCACAACCATAAAGGGCAATGGGCTCTATGACTAATTCAAGTATTTTTTTAGCCAGATCCTAATTAGTATGTTGAATTTGATGTTCCTTTTGACGGCATAGAAGGCCCTTCTTGCCGTGTCTCTGAGATCATTTCTCTCTTTCTCTTACTCTTTCTCTTTCTCTTTCTCAAACCTCTCTCTCTCTCTCTCTCTCTCTCTCTCTCTCTCTCTCTCTCTCTCTCTCTCTCTCTCTCTCTCTCTCTCTCTCTCTCTCTCTCTCTCTCTCTCTCTCTCTCTCTCTCTCTCTCTCTCTCATAATTCTCCCGAGCTTCATCCAGTGATGTATTCATTTCTCTCCTCTCTCTCTCTCCTGTCTTAGTCCAAAGTTGTACATGATGTAATCATTTCTCTCCTCCTCTCTCCTGTCTTAGTCCAGAGTTATACATGATGTTCTCCTGTCTTAGTCCAGAGTTGTACATGATGTATTCATTTCTCTCCTCTCTCTCTCTCTCTCTCCTGTCTTAGTCCAGAGTTGTACATGATGTTCTCCTGTCTTAGTCCAGAGTTGTACATGATGTTCTCCTGTCTTAGTCCAGAGTTGTACATGATGTTCTCCTGTCTTAGTCCAGAGTTGTACATGATGTTCTCCTGTCTTAGTCCAGAGTTGTACATGATGTTCTCCTGTCTTAGTCCAGAGTTGTACATGATGTTCTCCTGTCTTAGTCCAGAGTTGTACATGATGTTCTCCTGTCTTAGTCCAGAGTTGTACATGATGTTCTCCTGTCTTAGTCCAGAGTTGTACATGATGTTCTCCTGTCTTAGTCCAGAGTTGTACATGATGTTCTCCTGTCTTAGTCCAGAGTTGTACATGATGTTCTCCTGTCTTAGTCCAGAGTTGTACATGATGTTCTCCTGTCTTAGTCAGAGTTGTACATGATGTTCTCCTGTCTTAGTCAGAGTTGTACATGATGTTCTCCTGTCTTAGTCCAGAGTTGTACATGATGTTCTCCTGTCTTAGTCCAGAGTTGTACATGATGTTCTCCTGTCTTAGTCCAGAGTTGTACATGATGTTCTCCTGTCTTAGTCAGAGTTGTACATGATGTTCTCCTGTCTTAGTCCAGAGTTGTACATGATGTTCTCCTGTCTTAGTCCAGAGTTGTACATGATGTTCTCCTGTCTTAGTCCAGAGTTGTACATGATGTTCTCCTGTCTTAGTCCAGAGTTGTACATGATGTTCTCCTGTCTTAGTCCAGAGTTGTACATGATGTTCTCCTGTCTTAGTCAGAGTTGTACATGATGTTCTCCTGTCTTAGTCCAGAGTTGTACATGATGTTCTCCTGTCTTAGTCCAGAGTTGTACATGATGTTCTCCTGTCTTAGTCCAGAGTTGTACATGATGTTCTCCTGTCTTAGTCCAGAGTTGTACATGATGTTCTCCTGTCTTAGTCCAGAGTTGTACATGATGTTCTCCTGTCTTAGTCCAGAGTTGTACATGATGTAATCATTTCTCTCCTATCTGTCGGTCTCTTCAGGTTCAGGGTGGAGGTCTGTGCTACAGCAGATAACAGTTTGTTGACAGTGTGGCCCTACCTGGCTCTGCACCGCTCTGAGCAGCAGATAGTCCTCAAGACTGGTACGTCCTGCTGTCCTGTTCTGTACCCACAACACACTGCACCGTGTACAGCATTCATACACTCACACTGAGGAGGACTGTCTACTAATCCCAAATCAAATCAAATCTAATTTTATTTGTCACATACACATGGTTAGCAGATGTTAATGCGAGTGTAGCGAAATGCTTGTGCTTCTAGTTCCGACAATGCAGTAATAACCAACAAGTAATCGAGCTAACAATTCCAAAACTACTACCTTATAGACACAAGTGTAAGGGGATAAAGAATATGTACATAAAGATATATGAGCGAGTGATGGTACAGAGCGGCATAGGCAAGATACAGTAGATGGTATCGAGTACAGTATATACATATGAGATGAGTATGTAAACAAAGTGGCATAGTTAAAGTGGCTAGTGATACATGTATTACATAAGGATGCAGTAGATGATATAGAGTACAGTATATACATATACATATGAGATGAATAATGTAGGGTATGTAAACATTATATTAGGTAGCATTGTTTAAAGTGGCTAGTGATATATTTCCCATCAATTCCCATTATTAAAGTGGCTGGAGTTGGGTCAGTGTCAATGACAGTGTGTTGGCAGCAGCCATTCAATGTTAGTGGTGGCTGTTTAACAGTCTGATGGCCTTGAGATAGAAGCTGTTTTTCAGTGTCTCGGTCCCAGCTTTGATGCACCTGTACTGACCTCGCCTTCTGGATGATAGCGGGGTGAACAGGCAGTGGCTCGGGTGGTTGTTGTCCTTGATGATCTTTATGGCCTTCCTGTGACATCGGGTGGTGTAGGTGTCCTGGAGGGCAGGTAGTTTGCCCCCGGTGATGCGTTGTGCAGACCTCACTACCCTCTGGAGAGCCTTACGGTTGTGGGCGGAGCAGTTGCCGTACCAGGCGGTGATACAGCCCGACAGGATGCTCTCGATTGTGCATCTGTAGAAGTTTGTGAGTGCTTTTGGTGGCAAGCCGAATTTCTTCAGCCTCCTGAGGTTGAAGAGGCGCTGCTGCGCCTTCTTCACGACGCTGTCAGTGTGAGTGGACCAATTCAGTTTGTCTGTGATATGTACGCCGAGGAACTTAAAACTTACTACCCTCTCCACTACTGTTCCATCAACGTGGATAGGGGGGTGTTCCCTCTGCTGTTTCCTGAAGTCCACAATCATCTCCTTAGTTTTGTTGACGTTGAGTGTGAGGTTATTTTCCTGACACCACACTCCGAGGGCCCTCACCTCCTCCCTGTAGGCTGTCTCATCGTAGTTGGTAATCAAGCCTACCACTGTTGTGTCGTCCGCAAACTTGATGATTGAGTTGGAGGCGTGCGTGGCCACGCAGTCGTGGGTGAACAGGGAGTACAGGAGAGGGCTCAGAACGCACCCTTGTGGGGCCCCAGTTTTGAGGATCAGCGGGGTAGAAATGTTGTTGCCTACCCTCACCACCTGGGGTCGGCCCGTCAGGAAGTCCAGTACCCAGTTGCACAGGGCGGGGTCGAGACCCAGGGTCTCGAGCTTGATGACGAGCTTGGAGGGCACTATGGTGTTAAATGCCAAGCTGTAGTCGATGAACAGCATTCTCACATAGGTATTCCTCTTGTCGAGATGGGTTAGGGCAGTGTGCAGTGTGGTTGAGATTGCATCGTCTGTGGACCTATTTGGGCGGTAAGCAAATTGGAGTGGGTCTAGGGTGTCAGGTAGGGTGAAGGTGATATGGTCCTTGACTAGTCTCTCAAAGCACTTCATGATGATACTTACTAATCTAAGTATCTGTGTTCTCCCACCCCCAACCCTAAATTGTCCATGTGGTTGTCACTCAGGTTGTCTGAGCGGCTGCAGCGGCGAATCAGGGCCCTCTCAGATGACAGGGAAGGCGGTGCTACAGCCATGCTACTCCCCCAGCCCTCTCTCTCGCTACACTTCCTCCTCCTCCACCTTCGCTTTCCTCTCCTCCACCAGTAATCACTCCACCTCTGGTGAGACACACCTCTACAGCTACACTGCTACTCCCCCAGCCCTCTGTCTCGCTACACTTCCTCCTCCTCCACCTTCGCTTTCCTCTCCTCCACCAGTAATCACTCCACCTCTGGTGAGACACACCTCTACAGCTACAGCCATGCTACTCCCCCAGCCCTCTCTCTCGCTACACTTCCTCCTCCTCCACCTTCGCTTTCCTCTCCTCCACCAGTAATCACTCCACCTCTGGTGAGACACACCTCTACAGCTACACTGCTACTCCCTCAGCCCTCTCTCTCGCTACACTTCCTCCTCCTCCACCTTCGCTTTCCTCTCCTCCACCAGTAATCACTCCACCTCTGGTGAGACACACCTCTACAGCTACACTGCTACTCCCTCAGCCCTCTCTCTCGCTACACTTCCTCCTCCTCCACCTTCGCTTTCCTCTCCTCCACCAGTAATCACTCCACCTCTGGTGAGACACACCTCTACAGCTACAGCCATGCTACTCCCCAGCCCTCTCTCTCGCTACACTTCCTCCTCCTCCACCTTCGCTTTCCTCTCCTCCACCAGTAATCACTCCACCTCTGGTGAGACACACCTCTACAGCTACACTGCTACTCCCTCAGCCCTCTCTCTCGCTACACTTCCTCCTCCTCCACCTTCGCTTTCCTCTCCTCCACCAGTAATCACTCCACCTCTGGTGAGACACACCTCTACAGCTACACTGCTACTCCCTCAGCCCTCTCTCTCGCTACACTTCCTCCTCCTCCACCTTCGCTTTCCTCTCCTCCACCAGTAATCACTCCACCTCTGGTGAGACACACCTCTACAGCTACAGCCATGCTACTCCCCCAGCCCTCTCTCTCGCTACACTTCCTCCTCCTCCACCTTCGCTTTCCTCTCCTCCACCAGTAATCACTCCACCTCTGGTGAGACACACCTCTACAGCTACACTGCTACTCCCTCAGCCCTCTCTCTCGCTACACTTCCTCCTCCTCCAACTTCGCTTTCCTCTCCTCCACCAGTAATCACTCCACCTCTGGTGAGACACACCTCTACAGCTACACTGCTACTCCCTCAGCCCTCTGTCTCGCTACACTTCCTCCTCCTCCACCTTCGCTTTCCTCTCCTCCACCAGTAATCACGCCACCTCTGGTGAGACACACCTCTACAGCTACACTGCTACTCCCTCAGCCCTCTCTCTCGCTACACTTCCTCCTCCTCCACCTTTGTTTTCCTCTCCTCCACCAGTAATCACTCCACCTCTGGTGAGACACACCTCTACAGCTACAGCCATGCTACTCCCCCAGCCCTCTGTCTCGCTACACTTCCTCCTCCTCCACCTTCGATTTCCTCTCCTCCACCAGTAATCACTCCACCTCTGGTGAGACACACCTCTACAGCTACACTGCTACTCCCTCAGCCCTCTGTCTCGCTACACTTCCTCCTCCTCCACCTTCGCTTTCCTCTCCTCCACCAGTAATCACTCCACCTCTGGTGAGACACACCTCCACAGCTACACTGCTACACACCAGACCTGGTCAAATACAGTATGTGAAGTACGGTGAAGTACTGGGGCCTTAACTTGGTTTTCCCCCTACAAAGGTACCACTACCACAATCCACAAATAATAACCCCAACGTGCCCATTCCAAGCTGAATCAAACATATTGACCTGCCTTCAGACTCTGGAGACAGCAGGAGTAGGGCTGGGTGTGCAGGACCAGGACCTAGAGGGAAGGAGGACTGGCCCCAGAAGGAGACAGAGGGTGAGAGAGAGACGGATGGTGTGACTGACCAGCAGCAGTGGCAGCAGCAGGGTATACCAGTGTTTCCAGGGCAGGACTCAGAGGAGGGGTTGTACTACCACAGCATCCTGCAGGTAACAACTGGTAAATCACTCTGGGACAACTGCTGATAGAACAAAGGCTGTATAGCTAAATGTGACTGGTTGATTGGTTGATTGCTTGCAGGCCGTACAGAAGTGGTTCAGTCAGTTTGGCTGGCCCCGTGGACCAAACCCCATCTCTCTACCACGCTCTCTCAGAAGGTAAACCTCATCTCTCTACCACGCTCTCTCAGATGGTAAACCTCATCTCTCTACCACGCTCTCTCAGAAGGTAAACCTCATCTCTCTACCACGCTCTCTCAGAAGGTAAACCTCATCTCTCTACCACGCTCTCTCAGAAGGTAAACCTCATCTCTCTACCACGCTCTCTCAGAAGGTAAACCTCATCTCTCTACCACGCTCTCTCAGAAGGTAGATGGACTGGTATCCGTCACACATATTTTTATTTTATGTTTTCATTACATTATGTTATTATTCGTCTCTCCTCTCTCTCTCCCTCTCTCTCTCTCTTTCTCCCTCCCTCCCCCTCTCTCTCTCTCTCTCTCTCTCTCTCTCTCTCTCTCTCTCTCTCTCTCTCTCTCTCTCTCTCTCTCTCTCTCTCTCTCTCTCTCTCCCTCTCTCTCTTTCTCCCTCTCTCTCTTTTTCTCCCTCCCCTCTCTCCCTCTCTCTCTCTCTCTCTCTCTCTCTCTTTCTCCCTCCCCTCTCTCTTTCTCTCTCTCTCTTTCTTTCTCCCTCCTCTCTCTCTCTCTCTCTCTCTCTCTCTATCTCTCTTTCTCCCTCCCTCCCTCCCCCTCCCTCCCTCCCTCCCTCCCTCCCTCCCTCCCTCCCTCCCTCCCTCCCTCCCTCCCTCTCTCTCTCTCTCTCTCTCTCTCTCTCTCTCTCTCTCTCTCTCTCTCTCTCTCTCTCTCTCTCTCTCTCTCTCTCTCTCTCTCTCTCTCTGTCTATCTCTCCCCAGGGTGGTATGTAGAGTCCAGACAGTAGACTCCAGCTCTAGTGAGTGGAGGAACTCGTACCTTATGAGTCAAGGTAAAGACACACGGACCATCTACGACATGCTGCGTCACCTGAGTGGACAGACACTTCCTGGTGTGAGCACCAACCAATCGCTGCCCTGCAACCTCACTGAGCGCGTGCAGCAGCTTCTTCACTGGAACACAGTGCTGCTGGCCTTCCTCAGGTACCACACAGACACTTAATCACTCATACACGGACAACTCCGCCGGGCCTCCGTGTACACACGTACACACGTACACACGTACACACGTACACACTTACACACGTACACACGTACACACGTACACACGTACATACTTACACACTTACACACTTACACACGTACACACGTACACACGTACACACGTACACACTTACACACGTACACACGTACACACTTACACACTTACACACTTACACACGTACACACGTACACACGTACACACGTACACACTTACACACTTACACACGTACACACGTACACACGTACACACGTACACACGTACACACGTACACACTTACACACGTACACACGTACACACTTACACACGTACACACGTACACACGTACACACGTACACACGTACACATGTACACACGTACACACGTACACACGTACACACTTACACACTTACACACGTACACATGTACACACTTACACACGTACACACGTACACACTTACACACGTACACACGTACACACGCAGGCACACACCCTCACCAGCCTACTCACTGTGTTGTGATCTTCAGGAGGCAGGGAGCCTGTCTGTCCCACATCAGACCCCAGTACCTGTTAGACTCCCAGGAGTTCAGCCACTGGAGCTCTCTACAGGCCCAGTGTGATCAGAGGGGGCTGGACTACAGCAGCAAGGTCTTTGAATCCCTCAGTAAAAGGGCCTGGATGGATGTTCTACTGCAGACCTACAAGGCAAGAGAGTGTAGTCTCTCTCTCTCAATTCAAATTCAATTCAATTCAAGGGCTTTATTGGCATGGGAAACATGTGTTAACATTGCCAAAGCAAGTGAAGTAGATAATATATAAAGTGAAATAAACAATAAACATGAACAGTAAACATTACACATACAGAAGTTTCAAAACAATAAAGACAAATGTCATGTTATATATATATATATATATACAGTGTTGTAACAATGTACAAATGGTTAAAGTACACAAGGGAAAATAAATAAGCATAAATATGGGTTGTATTTACAATGGTGTTTGTTCTTCACTGGTTGCCCAGTGGCAACAGGTCACAAATCTCTCTCTGTCTCTCTCTCCGTCTCTCTCTATATATCTCTTTCTCTCTCTCTCTCCCTCTGTGTCCTGATCAGCAGTCTGAGAAATGTATCTGTGTCTGTCTGTCTGTCCCCTCCTCCCCAGGTGCTAGTCCTGCCGCGGGTGACAGAGGGTCCCTTGTCCCTGGGCCTCCAGAGCTGTGACAGTGGCAGCATGGAGCAGCAGGTCCCCAGGATAGACCCAAAGCCCCTGACCTCTAACGTCTACTCCACCTGGGAGAGGAGGCTACTCACCTGGCTCAACCTGCACTACCACAGCATGAGGACTACCGTCTGGAGCCCACTCACCTCTACAGGTAGGAGGGGGGTGTTGAGGAAGAGACAGAGAGGTAGAGACAGAGAGGTAGAGACAGAGAGGTAGAGACAGAGAAGTAGAGACAGAGAGGTAGAGACAGAGAGATAGAGACAGAGAAGTAGAGACAGAGAGGTGAAGACAGAGAGGTAAAGACAGAGAGGTAGAGAGAGAAGTAGAGACAGAGAGGGAGAGAGAGAAGTAGAGACAGAGAGGGAGAGACAGAGAGGTAGAGACCGAGAGGTAGAGAGAGAAGTAGAGACAGAGAGGTAGAGACAGAGAAGTAGAGACAGAGAGGTAGAGACAGAGAGGTAGAGAGAGAAGTAGAGACAGAGAGGTAGAGACAGAGAAGTAGAGACAGAGAGGTAGAGACAGAGAGGTAGAGAGAGAAGTAGAGACAGAGAAGTAGAGACAGAGAGGTAGAGAGAGAAGTAGAGACAGAGAGGGAGAGACAGAGAGGTAGAGACCGAGAGGTAGAGAGAGAAGTAGAGACAGAGAGGTAGAGACAGAGAAGTAGAGACAGAGAGGTAGAGACAGAGAGGTAGAGAGAGAAGTAGAGACAGAGAAGTAGAGACAGAGAGGTAGAGACAGAGAGGTAGAGACAGAGAAGTAGAGACAGGGAGGTAGAGACAGAGAGGTAGAGACAGAGAGGTAGAGAGAGAAGTAGAGACAGAGAGGTGAAGACAGAGAGGTAAAGACAGGGAGGTAGAGACAGAGAGGTAGAGACAGAGAGATAGAGACAGAGAGGTAGAGACAGAGAGATAGAGACAGAGAGGTAGAGACAGAGAGGTAAAGACAGAGAGGTAGAGACAGAGAGGTAGAGACAGAGAGGTAGAGAGAGGTAGAGACAGAGAGGTAGAGACAGAGAGGTAGAGACAGAGAGGTAGAGACAGAGAGGTAGAGACAGAGAGGTAGAGACAGAGAGGTAAAGACAGAGAGGTAGAGACAGAGAGGTAGAGACAGAGAGGTAGAGACAGAGAGGTAAAGACAGAGAGGTAGAGACAGAGAAGTAGAGACAGAGAGGTAGAGACAGAGAGGTAGAGACAGAGAGGTAAAGACAGAGAGGTAGAGACAGAGAGGTAGAGACAGAGAGGTAGAGACAGAGAGGTAGAGACAGAGAGGTAGAGACAGAGAAGTAGAGACAGAGAGATAGAGACAGAGAAGTAGAGACAGAGAGGTGAGAGACAGAGAGGTAGAGACAGAGAGGTAGAGACAGAGAGGTAGAGACAGAGAGGTAGAGAGTAGAGACAGAGAGGTAGAGACAGAGAGGTAGAGACAGAGAGGTAGAGACAGAGAAGTAGAGACAGAGAGGTAGAGACAGACAGAGGTAGACACAGGGAGGTAGAGACAGAGAGGTAGAGACAGAGAGGTGAAGACAGAGAGGTAGAGACAGAGAGGTGAAGACAGAGAGGTAAAGACAGAGAGGTAAAGACAGAGAGGTAGAGACAGAGAGGTAGAGACAGAGAGGTAGAGACAGAGAGGTAGAGACAGAGGTAGAGACAGTGAGGTAGAGACAGAGAGGTAGAGACAGAGAGGTAGAGACAGAGAGGTGAAGACAGAGAGGTAGAGACAGAGAGGTAGAGACAGAGAGGTAGAGACAGAGAGGTGAAGACAGAGAGGTAGAGACAGAGAGGTGAAGACAGAGAGGTAGAGACAGAGAGGTAGAGACAGAGAGGTAGAGACAGAGAGGTAGAGACAGAGAGGTGAAGACAGAGAGGTAGAGACAGAGAGGTAGAGACAGAGAGGTAGAGACAGAGAGGTAAAGACAGAGAGGTAGAGACAGAGAAGTAGAGACAGAGAGATAGAGACAGAGAAGTAGAGACAGAGAGGTGAAGACAGAGAGGTAGAGACAGAGAGGTAGAGACAGAGAAGTAGAGACAGAGAGGTAGAGACAGAGAAGTAGAGACAGAGAGGTAGAGAGAGAAGTAGAGACAGAGAGGGAGAGACAGAGAGGTAGAGACCGAGAGGTAGAGAGAGAAGTAGAGACAGAGAGGTAGAGACAGAGAAGTAGAGACAGAGAGGTAGAGACAGAGAGGTAGAGAGAGAAGTAGAGACAGAGAGGTGAAGACAGAGAGGTAGAGACAGAGAGGTAGAGACAGAGAGGTAGAGACAGAGAAGTAGATACAGAGAGGTAGAGACAGAGAGGTAGAGAGAGAGAGGTAGAGACAGAGAAGTAGAGACAGAGAGGTAGAGACAGAGAGGTAGAGAGAGAGAGGTAGAGACAGAGAAGTAGAGACAGAGAGGTAGAGAGAGGTAGAGAGTAGAGACAGAAGTAGAGACAGAGAGGTAGAGACAGAGAGGTAGAGACAGAGAGAGAGAGGTAGAGACAGAGAAGTAGATACAGAGAGGTAGAGACAGAGAGGTAGAGAGAGAGAGGTAGAGACAGAGAAGTAGATACAGAGAGGTAGAGACAGAGAGGTAGAGAGAGAGAGGTAGAGACAGAGAAGTAGAGACAGAGAGGTAGAGACAGAGAGGTAGAGAGAGAGAGGTAGAGACAGAGAAGTAGATACAGAGAGGTAGAGACAGAGAGGTAGAGAGAGAGAGGTAGAGACAGAGAAGTAGAGACAGAGAGGTAGAGACAGAGAGGTAGAGACAGGGAGATAGAGACAGAGAGGTGAAGACAGAGAGGTAGAGACAGAGAGGTAGAGACAGAGGTAGAGACAGAGAAGTAGAGACAGAGAGGTAGAGACAGAGAGGTAGAGACAGAGAAGTAGAGACAGAGGTAGAGACAGAGAGGTAGAGACAGAGAGAAGTAGAGACAGAGAGGTAGAGACAGAGAGGTAGAGACAGAGAGGTAGAGACAGAGAGGTAGAGACAGAGAAGTAGAGACAGAGAGGTAGAGACAGAGAGGTAGAGACAGAGAGGTAGAGACAGAGAGGTAGAGACAGAGAGGTAGAGACAGAGAAGTAGAGACAGAGAGGTAGAGACAGAGAGGTAGAGACAGAGAGGTAGAGACAGAGAGGTAGAGACAGAGAGGTAGAGACAGAGAGGTAGAGACAGGGAGGTAGAGACAGAGAGATAGAGACAGGTAGAGAGAGAGACAGAGAGGTAGAGACAGAGAGGTAGAGACAGAGAGGTAGAGACAGAGAAGTAGAGACAGAGAGGTAGAGACAGAGAGGTAGAGACAGAGAGGTAGAGACAGAGAAGTAGAGACAGAGAGGTAGAGACAGGGAGGTAGAGACAGAGAGGTAGAGACAGAGAGGTAGAGACAGAGAGGTGAAGACAGAGAGGTAGAGACAGAGAGGTAGAGACAGAGAGGTAGAGACAGTAGAGACAGAGAGGTAGAGACAGAGAGGTAGAGACAGAGAGGTAGAGACAGAGGTAGAGAAGACAGAGAGGTAGAGACAGAGAGGTAGAGACAGAGAGGTAGAGACAGAGAGGTGAAGACAGAGGTAGAGACAGAGTAGGTAGAGACAGAGAGGTAGAGACAGAGAGGTAGAGACAGAGAGGTAGAGACAGAGAGGTAGAGACAGAGAGGTAGAGACAGAGAGGTAGAGACAGAGAAGTAGAGACAGAGAGGTAGAGACAGAGAGGTAGAGACAGAGAGAAGTAGAGACAGAGAAGTAGAGACAGAGAGGTAGAGACAGAGAGGTAGAGACAGAGAAGTAGAGACAGAGAGGTAGAGACAGAGAGGTAGAGACAGAGAAGTAGAGACAGAGAGGTAGAGACAGAGAGGTAGAGACAGAGAGGTAGAGACAGAGAGGTAGAGACAGAGAAGTAGAGACAGAGAGGTAGAGACAGAGAGGTAGAGACAGAGAAGTAGAGACAGAGAGGTAGAGACAGAGAGGTAGAGACAGAGAAGTAGAGACAGAGAGGTAGAGACAGAGAGGTAGAGACAGAGAGGTAGAGACAGAGAGGTAGAGACAGAGAGGTAGAGACAGAGAGGTAGAGACAGGGAGGTAGAGACAGGGAGGTAGAGACAGAGAGATAGAGACAGAGAGGTAGAGACAGAGGTAGAGACAGAGAGGTAGAGACAGAGGTAGAGACAGAGAGGTAGAGACAGAGAGGTAGAGACAGAGAGGTAGAGACAGAGAAGTAGAGACAGAGAGGTAGAGACAGAGGAGAGGTAGAGACAGAGAGGTAGAGACAGAGAGGTAGAGACAGAGGTAGAGACAGAGAGGTAGAGACAGAGAGGTAGAGACAGAGAGGTAGAGACAGGGAGGTAGAGACAGACAGAGAAGTAGAGACAGAGAGGTAGAGACAGAGAGGTAGAGACAGAGAGAGTAGAGAGACAGGGAGGTAGAGACAGAGGTAGAGACAGAGAGGTAGAAGACAGAGAGGTAGAGACAGAGAGGTAGAGACAGAGAGGTAGAGACAGAGAGGTAGAGACAGAGAGGTAGAGACAGAGAGGTAGAGACAGAGAGGTAGAGACAGAGAGGTAGAGACAGGGAGGTAGAGACAGAGAGGTAGAGACAGAGAGGGAGAGACAGAGAAGTAGAGACAGAGAAGTAGAGACAGAGGTAGGTAGAGACAGAGGTAGAGACAGAGAGGTGGAGACAGAGAGGTAGAGACAGAGAGGTAGAGACAGAGAAGTAGAGACAGGGAGGTAGAGACAGAGAGGTAGAGACAGAGAGGTGAAGACAGAGAGGTAGAGACAGAGAGGTAGAGACAGAGAAGTAGAGACAGAGAGGAAGAGACAGAGAGGTAGAGACAGAGAGGTAGAGACAGAGAGGTAGAGACAGAGAAGTAGAGACAGAGAGGTAGAGACAGAGAGGTAGAGACAGAGAGGTAGAGACAGAGAGGTAGAGAGAGTGAGGTGGAGAGAGTGAGGTAGAGACAGAGAGGTAGAGACAGAGAGGTAGAGACAGGGAGGTAGAGACAGGCAGGTAGAGACAGAGAGGTAGAGACAGAGAGG
>NC_060193.1:60760382-60815382 GCF_021184085.1 Oncorhynchus gorbuscha
CTCTACGTCAGACACAGAGACAACTATTAGAACCCTGAAGGAAGTGATGGTTCAGCTCTACGTCAGACACAGAGACAACTATTAGAACCCTGAAGGAAGTGATGGGTCAGCTCTACATCAGACAGACAACTCTCAGTCGGAATGAACAAGAAATACTAAACAGAGGGTGGAATTCCATTATAGAATCCTGAGGGTCTTGGGTTCAACACCTTCAATCCAGTGTTCCCAATTTCCCCCTACGAGGGTGGAATTCCATTATAGAATCCTGAGGGTCTTGGGTTCAACACCTTCAATCCAGTGTTCCCAATTTCCCCTACGAGGGTGGAATTCCACTGTCCTTAAAATGAAAAGAAGAACACATATGTTTCTGACCGTCCAGCAGCGTGAGCGTGACGGTGCGGTCCAGATACTCCCACCAGTGTTTCCCATCAGTGGAGACCGGGATCTCCCAGTTGGACCATTTACAGGCCAGGTGGATGCAGACGCAGGCGATGACTGTGGACTTGTGCAGGCAGAACGGTGAGGCTTGGAGGCTGTCGGAGGGAAGGAGAACATGAGGAGACACCGCCAACTACAGTTCTGGGGTCTGGAATACAGGACATTGGGCACTAGCCCTGGGACATGGCTCGAAGACCCAAATGAAGTGGTTTTCAAACATTTCCCGGAAATCCCAGGCGTTTCCACCAATTCTGTTACAGCCCTGAACTAGAGCACAGATTCACCTAATCAAGGTCTTGACGATTAGTTGAATCAGGTGTGCTAGTTGTGGAAGGGCCGGGGGTCCACGAGGAGAGGTTTGAACATCTCTATGGTGTCTCCAGACTAGAGCCATGTCTCTGGTCTATAATAAAGCTCAGAGTACAGCTGATCTGCATGCATACAGTCCATATTATAATACTGCCTTCATATTCCAGACTGTTGAGAGTGAGTGGCAGAGGCACGTACCACGGTGGTTTTCTATGATGGATGATCGTGGCTGTTTCTCTTACCATTTCATACAGAATCTTACCTTAGAAAACTGATACATTGAGGACAACCTAGACGGTAAACTTGTTCTTTGAGAGTACTGAGCATTTTATCGGGATCAAGCTCGTTTCCTAGAGATAATTGATGTCCACCATCCACCTGCTGTGTTCCAGTCCAGCCTGTCAAGTTATGCCATCTCACTCATACCTTTGCCAACTTTCTTTTTAAAATGTCTCTTTTCAAAATGGTTCAATCGTCTTGCATTGCAAAAATCTGGGCAATACATTAATTATGGAAGTATCCTTTTGACTGTGTAATAAACCTAACATTTGTTGCCCTCTGTCCAGACATTGAATACTGCTGTTGATAGGATAGCAAAATTATTCATCTAAGTCAGGGCAAGTACAGTTACTAAAATTACATTTAGGAAAATAATGAACTGTAATGTTTATATTCTACTAAGGTAAAGAAGAGGATACCTATAGCATACAAGTCATTCATATATTAGAGAGAATTATGGATGATCATTTTACTACTGGAGTATTAGGTGTGTCAATTATCAATTTGCTTGTTACCCTTGTATATATTAGCTTCTATTTGTCAAACATAAATCAAGAAAAAAACAAAACGTTATTAATACTTACCGGGACAGATGCTATAGTTTACATCTTTTCACTGATCTTTAGTGGCAAGCTATATTCAGGCTACCAATTGTGTTTTAGGAAGGAGGAGACATATGCACTCTGTAGCAACCAAACGGTCAGTGAGGACAGTCTACAGCACCACCAACACGTTCACATTGTGCATTCAACCCCTATGTGCCAACACTGAGCCCTTGTACAATACACCGCACTGCTGCAGCCTGGCTGTCCGGTACCGCCCCTAGGGGTTTACCAGAAACCTGCCTGGCGCAAAGAGGGCGTTGGACACAGGAAGGGGGACCTGCCAGTACAGGAAGCTATAGTGTGCCATCACAGTGCAACATAGTGGGGGGGCGGGGTCAGGATAACAACCTGTTGGTAGCCATGAAATAGGAAGTCTGTGCCAAATCCTTGCTTGCTGTAATAGACGGAAGAGAGGGGTCAAAGGTTAGCTCGGAATCTCAGACAAGCACTGGAATGAAATCAAATGAAAACATTATTGGAACTGGTTACTACATACAGGAGAGGTTTAATAAAAGTATACGTGTGTCAGGGTGTGTGTGTCAAAGATGAGAGAAGGTGATAAGATGAAAAGACACAGGAAGAAGGCTGTACCTACGCACTAGCTGGGAACATCTCACAACATCAGTGTGAGGATGTTCAATTGTTATTTCAAAACCTGAAAACAATGGAATGGAACATGATTAGACATTCTAAAGCCACTGGCCATCCAGATGCAAATTAACCAAAAGTACCACGACTACGTCCCAAATGGCACCCCATTCCCTTTATAGTGCACTACTTTAGACCAGGGCCCACTAGGGTAGTGCACTACTTTAGACCAGGGCCCACTAGGGTAGTGCACTACTTTAGACCAGGGCCCACTGGGGTAGTGCACTACTTTAGACCAGGGCCCACTGGGGTAGTGCACTACTTTAGACCAGGGCCCACTGGGGTAGTGCACTACTTTAGACCAGGGCCCACTAGGGTAGTGCACTACTTTAGACCAGGGCCCACTAGGGTAGTGCACTACTTTAGACCAGGGCCCACTAGGGTAGTGCACTACTTTAGACCAGGGCCCACTGGGGTAGTGCACTACTTTAGACCAGGGCCCACTGGGGTAGTGCACTACTTTAGACCAGGGCCCACTGGGGTAGTGCACTACTGTAGAACAAGGCCCACTGGGGTAGTGCACTACTGTAGACCAGGGCCCACTGGGGTAGTGCACTACTTTAGACCAGGGCCCACTGGGGTAGTGCACTGAACCAGGCCCACTTTAGACCAGGGCCCACTGGGGTAGTGCACTACTTTAGACCAGGGCCCACTAGGATAGCGCACTACTTTAGACCAGGGGCCCACTGGGGGTAGTGCCCTTGTACAATAAAATCATTTTACTGTGTGTAAAGCATAGGGTGCCCTTTGGGATGCAGCCCATGAAGTTTCCATGTATCATCCATCTATAGACAGATCCTTACCTAGCGTCTGCAGTACTATCGTTTCTAGTATCACCAGCTCCTGAGCTTGCTGATGGTATGCCTAAAGTTCAACAGATTTCATATTTGTAATGTGTCTCTCTCTCAGTATCACCATGACAAGAGATCCACATCACAACACCCAGGTACAGAGGCCTCACTTACATTACTCTTGGTGTCTAGTGGTGCATCCTGGGGGTTGACGCAGGCGTGGGCCACTTTGATGACATGTTCAAGCTTCCTAGGTTGTTCCTCCACCTTCGCAGCCAAGAACAAGGTTGTTTGGGAGATGATCTGTAGAAATAAAGACATTAAGGTTGGGCGGTATCCAGGTTTTCATATCGTCCTTCACTCATCCCAGGATTTACAGTATTACAGGCTTAATGCACAAGGGTGCGCCATAAAACTGGGTGAAAATGCCTTTTGGAAGTCTATTACCAGAATGCTAACATAATGAGCACTGGTGGTTAAAGTGGTGGACTAGTAACCGAAAGGTTGCAAGTTCAAACCCCGAGCTGACAAGATAAAAATCTGTCATTCTGCCCCTGAACAAGGCAGTTAACCAACCGTTCCTAGGCCGTCATAGTAAATAAGACTTTGTTCTTAACTGACTTGCCTAGTTAAATAAAAGGTATAAAAAAATCAAATAAAAAGTAAAGTCATTTTTGGTGAGTTTGTACATTTACAAGGGAACGTTGGAGACATTGTGCAACTGAACAATACTGGTTGTGGAGCAGCATGTGTACACGCTGTGTATGTGTGGAGTCTGGAGTCGCTAGGCCAACGGGCCTGCCTGCTCTGAGAAGATAGGGGAGAAGCAGACGGGCCCAGAACGGAGAGGAAAAACACAAGGAATTGTTTTTTTATTTCACCAGGTAGGCTACATTTACGTCATTTAGCAGACGCTCTTATCCAGAGCGACTTACAAATTGGTGCATTCACCTTATGACATCCAGTGGCTAGTTGAGAACAAGTTCTCATTTACAACTGCAACCTGGCCAAGATAAAGCAAAGCAGTTCGACAGATACAACAACAGAGTTAAACCTGGAATAAACTAAACATAGTCAATAATACAGTAGAACAAAATAAATAATATACAGTGAGTGCAAGTGAGGTAAGATAAGGGATGTAAGGCAAAGAATAAGCCATGGTGGTGAAGTAATTACAATATAGCAATTAAACACTGGAATGGTAGATGTGCAGAAGATGAATGTGCAAGTAGAGATACTGGGGTGGAAAGGAGAAAGATAAATAAATAAAAGTGTGGGGATGAGGTAGTTGGATGGGCTATTTACAGATGGGATATTTACAGATGGGCTATGTACAGATGGGCTATGTACAGATGGGCTATGTACAGATGGGCTATGTACAGGTGCAGTGATCTGCTCTGACAGCTGGTGCTTAAAGCTAGTGACGGAGATATGAGTCTCCAGCTTCAATGATTTTTTGCAGTTCGTTCCAGTCATTGGCAGCAGAGAACTGGAAGGAAAGGCGGCCAAAGAGGAATTGGCTTTGGGGGTGACCAGTGAGATATACCTACTGGAGAGCATGCTACAGGCGGGTGCTGCTAAGGTGATCAGTGAGCAGAGATAAGGCGGGGCTTTACCTAGCAGAGACTTGTAGATGACCTGGAGCCAGTGGGGTTGGTGACGAGTATGAAGCGAGGGCCAGCCAACGAGAGCGTACAGGTCGCAGTGGTGGGTAGTATAAAGGGGCTTTGGTGACAAAACGGATGGCACTGTGATAAACTCTACTCAACAAATTGGATGCAGTCTTGGAGGATATTTTATAAATGACATCACCGAAGTCGAGGATCGGTATGATGGTCAGTTTTACGAGGGTGTTTGGCAGCATGAGTGAAGGAAGCTTTGTTGCGAAATAGGAAGCCGCTTCTAGATTTAATTTTGGATTGGAGATGCTTAATGTGAGTCTGGAAAGAGAGTTTACAGTCTAAACAGACACCTAAATATTTGAAGTTGTCCACATATTCTAAGTCATAACTGTCCAGAGTAGTGATGCTGGATGGGCGGGCAGGTGCAAGCAGTGATCGGTTGAAGAGCATGCATTTAGTTTTACTTGCATTTAAGAGCAGTTGGAAGCCACGGAAGGAGAGTTGTATGGCAATGAAGCTTGGCTGGGGGTTAATTAACAAAGTGTCCAAACAAGGACCAAAAGTATACAGAATGGTGTCATCTGCTTAGAGGTGGATCAGAAAATCACCAGCAGCAAGAGCGACATCATTGATGTATACAGTGAAGAGTCGGTCCGAGAATTTAACCCTGTGGTACCTCTATAGACTGCCAGAGGTCCGGGCAACAGGCCCCCCGATCAAGCTGCAGTGGCAGCTGTACAGATAACTCATCCAAAGGTTTTGACACCTCAAATACCACTACGACAGTGCTCGTCCTAATATTTATATATTTCTTAATTCCATAATTTTACATGTGTGTATTGTTGTGAATTGTTAGATACTACTGCGTTTGAGCTAGGAACACAAGCATTTCACTACACCCGCAATAACATATCTGCTAAATATGTGACCAATAAAATGTGATTTGATTGATGAGAATTCACACATTATCAGCAGACAGCTCTCTGACTGATGTGTAGTTACTTTTCTACGACACTATTCTCTATGTAGCCAGCTTACTTCTCTCTGGTAAAACACCAGATTAACTGCCATGCATTGTTTTCGCAAAAAAAATACATTGCTTTTTAAAATTGAAAGCTCATTTAGCCTACTTGTGTGGCTGCCAGCCAAATAGCATTGCGATTCTGTCATCATCAGATGAAAATTATGCTTATTTTCCGCCGAATGTGTTGTATTTTCTGTGAAGAAAAACTAAAACATCCCCGATCACTCTACCGAGGAAAACACACTTGACTTTCAACATAAAACACGACCTCTGTCAATACACAGTTGTATTCACCTGCTCCCACTTTCCACAGTTTTGCTATTTACAAAACATGTGACTAGCTCAACTGTTCTGGGGAAACTATGGTAGGGAACTAGTGTAGGTAGTACAATGTGGCTCAGCTGGTAGAACATGGAGCTTACAACGCCAGGGTTGTGGGTTCGATTCTCATAGGGGACCAGTATGAAAATGTGTGCGCTTACTACTTACTGTAAGTCGCTCTGGATAAGAGCATCTGCTAAATGACTCAAACGTACAAGTTGACTGCAGGTATTCACTTAAAACTGTATAGATAAGCTTATATTAAATAGTTTAAACGTTAGAGAGCACTTAACTGGCTATTTCCAAATAACCAGGTACACTGCCCAAGACGACAAGAAAATCCATCAGATCTCCCTTGTAGATAGAAGTTAGCCTTGTCCCAGATCTGTTTGTGCTGCAAGTCATTGTCACACCAAGCACAATGACTATAAGAGTTGGCAAGACAGCACAAAGAGATATACGAAGAGGCTAGATAGCGAGTCAGAAAATGAAAAAAATGAACGTTACAATTGAGATGGTGATTACTTACATTCCTATGAAACTTAGTGAAAGAGTGAATCATATAAAATCTATGCATGTAAACGATTGCAGTGTTGATGATGAGTTGAGAGCTGAATGCAAGGGTTAAGGTATTCTAAGTGATATGCGGAAACAACAGTAATACTGCAATCAATGCATAAACTATTCTAACATCATAGCTGGCTGATGTCATTTACCGGTAGTTGGGTGACAATCCACCTAGCTTTGTTCCCATCTCAGCTAGTTAGCTCAGGTTCACTAACGTTACTCCAATAATGAGACACAGATGTCACAACTAACTACCCCGCGAGATAACAAACCATATTATATATGTTCATAAAAATGGTTAACTAATAGTTACTCGTACATCCAGTAGACGATAAGAGCTGCTAAGGCGAACGTCTAGCAGGCCAAAATAATAGCTACCGTTAGCTGATCACATAACAGAACGAGGTTAGCATGGTAGCTATCAAGTTAGCTGAAGAACTAGCTAGCGTAACAACCCCAAAGGTTACGGTTACTGCGTTAAGTATCCTATTTTGTAATCCGACCAAGACATAACGTTAGTCGAAGTAAAACATTCAACCTGTATTTTTAAATTGACACATTTAGCTGTGTTTCAGTTACTTGCAAAGAAAGCTAGCTAGCTAGCTACTAGGTACCAAGCTAACAAACGGCACAACCATTTTGGTAGCTAGTTAGCCTAGCTGCCACATAGCGGGCTGAAAGACTCATTTTCAGGAAGGATACACGTTGAGTCTCTGGCCCATATCCTGAATTAGGTTGGCGGCTTGCTGTCGGTAAGAAAGTTCCCTATCAGATTCGACTCCACTGCGGCGGGACGGCGTTGTTTCTAGTTGCTCCCGGGAAAAGAGCCATTTCGAAGAAGGTCCCCGGTGCACCGCCATTGCGCTCCAACGACTAGCCCCTGGTGGCTCGAGGGGGTAGGGAGCGTAGGAAACAAAACGCGCATGCGTGTTGGCTACTCTCCTAGGACTAGTAAAACCAATTTCTCAGCAAATTAGCACTATTTTAACTTTCAATACAGCAAATAAAAAAAATCTCTCACAAATTGTGGAGAATCATGGATATGATAATAGGTCCATTCTGTCCAAACTTGCAGGCTCAAAGTCGTGTAAAGAAAAAAGAAGACACCCAGTATCCCATAGTACCCCGCGCGTGTAGATTATATTGCGGCTCCACTTTTAGATCTCTACGGTCGAAAACACCCAATCATTACACACGCACCCTTTGCCAACATGAAGGCGGATAGGGGAGCCCCTGCCATTGAAATACAAGAATACAACTTGTGATTTCAAGAGGTAGCGAATCCCATTGCCTACGAAAATAGATGCGACACCGAATTAATATTTTGGGTGAGGCAACTCTTTTAATGCAATGTGCATTAGCTTTCCAGGATCTTAGAATATGGGGATGGCTTATACAGGCCTCGGGCCCAGAGAGCATAGCTAGCTTATGCTAATACGTTATCATAAATATCCAAAGTTCCCGTTTCATTCGCTAGTTAACTAGCTAGCTACCAAACTGCATTTTCAGATACGATCTCTGGCAAAAAATATGCATAAATGATTAGTTAACTAACGTGTTAGTAACTAGTCAGTATCAATATGCTAATGTTAACTCATCATCGGTGCTTGATTGGTAGCGTTAACGTTGATGTTGGGGTGTATTCATTCAAGCCGATTCTGTTGCAAAACTTCTTAAACGGAAGCAAACGAAACGGGGAGGGAGCTAACTGAATTTGTACAATTAAAAACTATTTTTAGTTGCAAAATGGAACGTTTTGCAACAGTTTGAAGAATAATTACACCCCAGATCAGTGTGTGTCCAGTGTGTAAAAAGATTCACAAAATCCCCAATGTTTCCTTGCATAAATTTGCTACATTAGTTTAAAATGGAAATGTCAACCAGTCTACTGATTTTTGTTGTTTGACCAACGTTGAAATGTTTTGTTGTTTACAGTAAAGTGCATATTCAGATTTCTGTATGTACCAATGCAGGTGTATAATATATTATTCTACCATTGCAGCCCTGCAGAATGTCCAAGATAAGGCGGAGGGTAACAGTGGAGAATTCTAAAACCATATCTGACAACAGCAGTAGCCAGACCACCACCACCACCCCGTCTCGCCGGCCCAGCGTGTTTGAAAGACTTGGCCCCAGCACTGGTAGTAATGCTGTCGAGGTGTGTACCTCTACACCTGCATCTAACCCACTGACAGATACAACACATGCATGTCCAGAGAAGGTAGAGAAAGAACATCTTTGAATTTTGGATTCATCAGAGAGCAAAACCCTATTTCTGCTTCATGAAATGACACTTTCTTGCTTTCTTCCTTTCAGACTAATTGTAGAAATTGGTTGAAGACTGGGAATTGCAGTTACGGCAATACTTGTCGCTACACACATGGAACTCAGCCACGAGGCAAAGGATTTAGTGGATCTTTTAGCAGGTTAGATGGCCTTGGAGAATTGCCTGTGACCCATGTATGCAGGCAACTGAAAAATAGATATTTTATGCAAGTGGGCAACACAGTCAGACGGTCCAAATATTCTCCCAGGGCTGTTTCTTATTGTATTTGATAAGCCAGTTGTCTTATGCTGAACCAATGCCTGAGATTACCATATGTTTGTGTGTAAACAGGTCAGCGGAGAGACCAACTGGCGATCTGCGAGAGAGGATGAAGAATAAGAGGCAGGATGTTGAATCAGATGCTACAAAGAGAGACCCAGAGGAGCCTACGTCCCCACAGCCAGAGTGAGTTACTCTCCACACACACCTCGCTTTCATGTCCGGTTTTCTTTTGTTCTTTAGGACATAGTGAACAACCATTTTACTAGTTAGATATTAGACCAACTTGTATGGGAGTCTTCCATGTAAACCTGTCTGTGTTCTGCAGCAGCGAGACTCGTCCCGAGGCCGCCACAGGGAGAAGGAAGATATAAAAATCACTAAAGAGAGAAGCCCTGCCAGCGAAGAAGAGACCACCGAGTGGGAAGCCAACCGCGAAGGTGAGGTTTGAAAGTGTTCAATAGGCACAACGAAAAGAAAGAAAGCACGTGCCCTTATTAACATATGAGAGGAGAACTAATGGATGTCGAACTGTTTTTCACTCTATTGGGAAAAGTTGTTTGTATTGCATATTCTAACCTTAAGTCATGTGCTGATGTATTTGTCTTTTAGACTCGGATAACGGCGACTACGACTACGAATTATCCCTCGAGATGAAGAGACAGAAGATTCAGCGTGAGCTCATGAAGTTGGAGCAGGAGAATATGGAGAAAAGAGAGGAGATTGTTATCAAGAAAGAGGTACCGGTATGCATGTATTGACTGTAGCTATATCTACTATAGTTCATAGAGCCCTGCATGATTTAAGACTGAGGTTGATCTGTTTTATAACCTTATACACTTACAATCTCTCACTAGGAGCCGACCACCAAAACTAGGACCACTATCATATCCAAGGTAAGAAGAGATACCTACCTAACCTTATTGTCATTCAGGAGCCATCCATATCAACACTCATATCTGGTTTAGACTTCTCTCCTTTCAGTGTCCATTCTAACCAATTCTGCCTTTATTCCACGTTGTAATTCCAGACATCCCCGGAGCGTTCCAGCTCGAAAGGTTCCCCTCCTCCAGGAAGTCCAGTGGATCTCCCAAACACACTAAAGGACCTAAAGCTTCCGGTTCTAGGAAGAAGGAGAAGAAGACCTCTGTGTCGTCCTCTGCATCCGCCACGGCCAGATCTTCCAAGGGGGGCCACGGGAAGAAGAAAGGTCCCCGCACCCCCAGCCCCCCTCCTCCGGTGCTTCCTCTGGTGAACCCTGTCGTGGCAGCCGGGGGAAGAAACACAAGGGAAACACAAGAACAAGGAGAAGTGTGAGGAGAAGCCGCCCAAGGAGGGAAAGGAGAGAGGAAGAGATGTGGAGAAACACAAGGAGAAGAAGGAGAAACGCAGGTAAAGAGGTTCACTGCCATGCTTTGTCCAGCTCCACTCCAAGCTGTAGAGGGATCTAGTAGCCTTGTTGAATAGGCATAACAAGACCCACTGAAAACAACAGCCATGCTTTGTCCAGCTCCTCTCCAAGCTGTAGAGGGATCTAGCAGCCTCGTTGAATAGGCATAACAAGACCCACTGAAAACAACAGCCATGCTTTGTCCAGCTCCACTCCAAGCTGTAGAGGGATCTAGCAGCCTCGTTGAATAGGCATAACAAGACCCACTGAAAATAACATACATTTAAACAAGTCTGTTAGCACTGTTGTTGAATACACTATGAAAGGGACTAACTTTTAGTTTCTTTTGGCGCTTGCAGAGACCGTTCAGACAGCTCCCACAAGGCCAAGCGGTCAGTGATGTCTGAGGAACGTTCCGGCAGCGTGTCCTCTCCTTCCAGAGACCGAGAGGCGTCCCCGTCAGCCAGGAAGAACAAGTCCAACTCCCCAAAAGTAGCCTCCCAGAAGACCCTTGCGCCTGCCTCCCCACCTCACAGGTCAGTAGCCTGTTAGACACTAAGAAGATAACAACATCATTGTCATGCCGGAAGCAGTAAGATGACAGGATAAACATCGGCTTGCAGAAATATGCAGCAGCACCTGAACCTGAGACGATGGTCTAAAGATGCCATCTATCCTAACACTAGCATTTTCAGTCATGTTATTAGCAGGATTCTCATGAGTTGGTGTAGATGGTAGACAGACTAGCAAGATGGTCACTTTCCCTGAATAACCATAACCCCTCGTCCTCTCCTGGTCTTCCAGGTCTCCCCCTCCCCGCCACAAGCGCACCCCCACCCCGCCCCGCCATCACTCCCCCTCCTCCCACTCTGGCTCCTCAGCCCAGAGACACTCTCCATCCCCTCGCCGGCGCCGCTCGGCATCCCCCTCCTACAACCGCGAGCCCCCAGCCGCCTCCTCACCTCCTGGCCAGAGGTGTTCCTCCCGCTCCCCTGCAGCCTCCCGGGACACCTCCTCTCCTCAGAGGAGGACTAGCCCCGGAGGACGAAACCACTCTCGGGGCGTGAGAGAGGACGGTACAGCAGCGAGTCACCACCTTTAAATAAACTACTGGGGTCACCTCTCTTTAAATAAACTACTGGGAGCCCACCTTTAAATAAACAGGAGCACCGACACGTTTTCTATATGTGGTCACCGTCTTTAAATAAACTACTGGTACAGCAACTCATTAACATAAAACACAGACCATTTTCTATATGTGGTCACCTCTCTTTAAATAAACTACTGGTTTTCTATATGTGGTCACCACCTTTAAATAAACTACTGGTTTTCTTTAAATAAACTATATATGTGGTCACCTCTCTTTAAATAAACTACTGGTTTTCTATATGTGGTCACCTCCCTTTAAATAAACTACTGGTTTTCTATATGTGGTCACCACCTTTAAATCAACTACTGGTTTTCTATATGTGGTCACCTCCCTTTAAATAAACTACTGGTTTCACCACCTTTAAATAAACTACTGGTTTTCTATATGTCACCTCCTTTAAATAAACTACTGGTTTTCTGGTCACCACCTTTAAATAAACTACTGGTTTTCTATATGTGGTCACCTCCCTTTAAATTTAAATCCTTTAAATAAACTACTGGTTTTCTATATGTAACTATATGTAGTCACCACCTTTAAATAAACTACTGGTTTTCTATATGTGGTCACCTCCTTTAAATAAACTACTGGTTTTTATATGTGGTCACCTCCTTTAAATAAACTACTGGTTTTCTATATGTGGTCACCACCTTTAAATAAACTATTGGTCACCTCCTTTAAATAAACTACTGGTTGCTGTTTGTCTTTATATGAAAACAGTCTCTACATTGTGTCTTTAAATTTGACTGGTCATCTCCTTTAAATAAACTACGCTGTAATAACACAGACCTGTGTTTCTGTCTCATCCATGCAGAGAGACCTGTGTTTCTGTCTCATCCATGCAGAGAGCCGCGAGAGAAAGACGGTACCCGTGACGACAGGGACTACGAGGTGGCAGAGACGAGCTCTTCTCGTGATGCCGCCCGTGAGGACCGGGAAACAAAAGAGGGGCGAGAGCGCCGGGGTGAAGGGCGCAGCGACAGACGAGGAGACTCCACCAGTACCACCAGGGATAGAGACCGGGACACCAAGGACTCGACCCGGGAATCCAGAACCACAGAGACCACGTCAACACGCTCCGGACGAGACCCTCTGGAGTACAGGGACCGAGAACGGGAGCGGGAGCGAGAAAAGGAGAAAGAGAGGGAGCGGGAGAGAGGAGAGAGGGAGAAGACGGACAGGAAGGAGGAGGCTGTCCCGGAGGAGGGGAGGGGCTATGGGAGGGGCCACGGGCGAGAGGAAGGAGGGAGGACTGAAGGGAGGGGGGAGACGAGGACAGAGAGTAGAGCTGAGAGACCTGGCAGGGGTAGGGGCCGCGAGGCTGACGCATCTGACAAAGGTGAGGTCACGCATGACATCACACATCTTATGACCAGCAAAATCTACTAATGGCCAGTTGGAGTAACAGTTGTTAATGTGTTTGTTGCTGTTGTGTTTGTGGAAGTGAGGGAATTTGATGAAGATGAACTGCGGTGCACCAGTCTATGGCTGAGGGAGGAGCTCCCTTCTCAAATGGAACAGTAACCTGTGCCGCTCGGCCATGTTGTCAACAGAGCAGCATGGAGCATCATCCAGAAACATCTCTTTTTGATCAAATGAGTTTTCATTGGGAAGGCAGATAAAGCGTTTAAAAGCAATCACTTTTGCACGTGAGAAAAGCCTCTGATTCCTACTCATTACTCCACGTTCATAACCTACGTCACTTTTGTTTTGAACCTGTTTCGCCGTCAGCCCAGAGGGGGGCACCTGGCTCGTGCCTGGGAGGCCGCCCGGTTCCAAAACGAATACAGTCACTGTTCACCTGGTGCGAACTCCTCCCACCGGGGCATCCCAGGCCAGATAATCCAATCCCCTCTGTGTCTGTTTCATCATACTCTTAACTCTGTCCTTCCTGCCTCAGTTTCCTCAGGCTCCACCCGGAATGCCCGAGGCTCCCAACTGGAGAGTGGTGGTCATGACGGCTGGGAGTCACGTAGCGGCGGAGGCTTCCGTGAGAAGAGTGCGGAGAGGAGCACCGACCGTGGGGCGGAGAGAGGAGGAGCGGAGCGTGACCGTTATGACGGAGACAGGAGAGGAGGGGAGCAGGCGACTGGGAGAGACTCATCCTACGACCGTAGAGGTGGTCACACCGACCGTGGTGACCGCAGAGAGAACAGGGAGAGAGGTGAGGAGAACAAATACATTTCATCTATAATACTAGTTCAATAAAATAACATTTGTAAAACGCTTTTCATTGAAAAACAATCTCAATGTTCTGTAGTGAGTGATTTCAAATAGAAACGAGACAGAAAGGACACAGCTAGACAGGGCAACTGACAAAGTACACAGCTGATGCTACAAGAGGCAAGGACAACAAGAAACACAGTTATACGTAACAGAAAGCTTTCGTAAAGCATCCTGTCTCTCCCTCGTACGGGAGAAGAAGATCCAGGTCCCTCAGGCCCTCTCCTCTAATACTTTTTGAAACATTCATTCAGAATGAACCCTTGGTGTTGGATGTTGTGACTGACTGGCTGTTTCCTCTGTTTCTAACAGACCAAAGAGCTTCCTCTCCTGGTCGGCACCCAGCCAGAGGAGAAGAGCCAGACAGGGAGGAGACCAGAGGGAGGGATGAACGCAGAGGAGAGGAAAAGGGAGGGGACAGGCGAGAGGACAGGGCCCGAGAGAGGGAGCGAGAGAGGGAACGGGAAAGAGAGAAGGAGAGAGAAAGAGAGAAGGAGAAGGAGAGGGAGGCAGAGCGGGAGAGGGTTCGGGAGAGGGAGAGAGAACGAGAGCGAGAGAGGGAAAAGGAAAGGGAGAGGGAAAAGGAGAAAGAGAGGGAAAAGGAGCGAGAGAGGGAACGGGAGAGGGAAGAGAGGGAGCGGGAGAGGGAGGAGCGAGATAGGGAGAGGAAGGAGAGAGAGCGGGAGAGGGAACGAGAGCGGGAGAGGGAGCGAGAGCAAAGAGAGAGGGAGAGGCAGCGGGAATGGGAGGAGCGTGAGAAAGGAAGGGATGAGCGACGGGAACGGACTAGGGATGAACCAAGGGATGACCGCTCTGTCCGAGACTCGCATGAAGACCGCAAGACCAGGCAAGTATCAGTAGTAACCACCAGGGTTGGGGCCAGTTCCATTTCAATTCCAGACTCAACCCTGGTAACTCCATTGTTTTACCTTAGTTGTGGTTCGTTTCCGTCTGTTTCTTTCCAACTTAACACAACCCAGCTGACCTCTAACCCCTCTTCTCTGTGTGTGTCATCTGCAGCCGGAAGAGGCACAGGGTAGAGACCACACCCAGCCCGACTCGCCCCTCTCCCAAGCGAGCAAGGGACGCCACCCCAGGAGACGGCGAGGAATACAACAGCCCTGAGGAGAAAAGTGAGCGTTTGATTGGTGGAGGTCAGCCCAAGGTCCGCCCCACCTCTGGCTCTGGCCCAATCACCATCCTCCCCGTCACAGTACCAGTGTGTCCTCCTCCACCAGTGCTTGACAGTAGGGACACTCTTTAATGGGAAAAACAAACAGCACTGGTTCTGTCTGGAGGAAACTAGTCCCGTATGGATTAACACCTCCCCAAAGGGTGCCTTGGCCTGATCACTTCAATATCCCTCCACGTGAGCCCAGGGCACACTCAGTAATGGTGATAATACCTTTTAATGTTTGAGCACATTTCATACAGACAGACTGGAACTCAACGTGCTGACATAGAAGTAACAGCTGGTGTTTGATTGTTATTAGAAGGCGATCAGAGATCTTTGAGACCGAGCCAAGGCGCCCTTTAAGATAACAAGGTGTTTTGTTTCTTTGACCTTTGTTGACATTTCCATGATGTTGATAAACCTTGGTGCTAACAGAATCCCTCGGCTTCTTGGTGTGTGTTCAGGTGTTGAGAAACACCGGCTGTTGAGTCAGGTGGTACTCCCGCCCCAGGACCCCCTCCTGCGTTCCCCCCAGCACCTCTGTAGCGGAGGACGCCAAGCCCAGCCGGTGGAAGGACGAGGAGCGCCGTGGAGGCGGGGACAAGAGGGAGGGGAGGAGCCGCCGGAACGAGGAGGCCGACGCCCGCGGAGACAGAGGAGGAGCAGGCAGAGGAGGGGAGAGACGGGGGGAGCACCCCTCAGATAGCAGTACCCCTGTCTCGGCCTCCGGCTCGGACTCTAGGAGGGGTAAAGAGAGGGACGGTCGGGAGCCCACCCCTCCCCCGCCTCCCGTGGCCCTGGTCACTGAGGACAGAGATGCTCCGGTCCTGTCAGGTCATGAGGAGGGCAAGAAGAAGACTAAGTCCCAGAAGAAAGGCCTGAAGAAGGGGAGGAAGGAGGAGGCTGTGGCAGGAGGTGTTTCAGGAGCTCCAGAGAGGTTCACCAACCCAGAGCCCCCCTCCTCCATGGCCCTCTTGGACGCCCCCCCGCCCCCTCTCCTTTCCCCCCGCAAAGCGCCTAAGAAGAAGGCGCTGGACAAGAAGAGGAAACGATCCCGTGGCGCTGAGTCGGACGCGTCTGAGGAGGATCCAGGCTCCTCCCATCTTCCCCCCGGCAAGAGGAACAAGAGGGGTCCCCGGACGCCCCCGCCCGCGCCAAAGGAGGCTCTGCTATCCCAGAGGGCCATGCCACATTCAGTTGCAGAGCCCTTGCCACAGCCCGTCAAAATGGACGCCAACTTCAGCGACTGGTCTGACGAGGATGTGCTGGAGCGCGGTGGTGGATCGGCGCCCGTTAAGGCACCCCCCACAGTCCCCACTGAGAGGACTCCGACTGAAGCTCTTCCCAGGAGAGGAGGTCCGAGGGGGGGCAAGGAGAGGTTGGAGAGGCCTGTTCCCCTGCCCATCGCCCCTCTGCTGTCCCAGGACCCTCCCATGTTACTCCAGACCCTGCCTCCCCAGCCCCTCATGTCCCAGCCCCTGCTGAGGAAGCCTCCTCCGGAGCAGAAGAGGAGCAGCAGTATGGGAAGCAACCAGAGCAGGGCCTCATCCAGACGTCTCCGTTCTCCCTCCAACGAGTCAGCCCACAGAGAGGACCCTCAGCAGGGCCAAGGACCAGGCCGACCCAGGAGAGGACACCAGCTCCAGGGGGCCAACTCCCGAGACCGGGAACGAGAAAGGGAGCGAGAAAGGGAACGAGAAAGGGAGCGAGACAGGGAAAGAGAGAGGGAGCGTGGTGAGAGAGAGAGGGGACCTGTGCTCACAGAGCCTCCAGTGGTGAGGGGAGAGGAGCGGAAGTCACGCATCGACCAGCTGAGGAGAGGAGAGCCCAGTCGCAGCACCTCCTCAGGTACGCCAGACACATACTACTAACAGGTTTTGTTGAGAAAACAGTGAGCTCCTTTACTAGTTTGATTTGATTGATATTATTATCTCTTATATTCCATTTCTGTTGGTTTTCCTTCCCAGACCGGCAGGACTCTCGCAGCCACAGCTCCAGACGTAGCTCTCCTGAGTCAGAGCGGCAGGTGCAGTCGCGGGCCGGGTCCTACGACGGCCGAGAGCGTGAGAGGGAGAGAGAGAGGGAGCGGGAACAGTTTGAGAGGGAGCGTGAGCGCAAGGACCTCCGACAGCAACAGGGGCCTCCGGGGCCACTACCTCCTCTCCAGCAGCAGGGGCAGCAGAGAGACTGGGAGCCCGAGGGGCCACGGGAGTGGGGCGGGAGGGGCCGTGAACCCCTCCTCATGCGTGGAGGCAACAGAGAGCAAATGAGAGAGCGTGATCTCCGTGACATGCGGGGTGAGAGAGAGCGGCTTCTGCCCGAGGGTCTCCTGCAGCAGCACGAACGAGAGCGGGAAAGGGAGCGTGGAGGCAACAGGGGCATTGGCCGCGGTGGCGACCATGGCAACGACCGGGAGCGGGAGAGGATGCTGCTGATGGACCTGCCGCCACATGGGGACCCCAAGAACAGGATGGACATGAGGGGAGACAGACCAGATATGAGGGGGGACAGACCAGATATGAGGGGGGACAGACCAGATATGAGGGGAGACAGACCAGATATGAGGGGAGACAGACCAGATTTAAGAGGGGACATGCGAGGAGATATGAGACCTGATATGAGGGGAGACATTCGAGGGGATATGAGAGGAGACATTCGAGGAGATATGAGACCTGATATGAGGGGAGACATGAGACCTGATATGAGGGGAGACATTCGAGGGGACATGAGACCTGATATGAGGGGAGACATGAGACCTGATATGAGGGGAGACATTCGAGGGGACATGAGACCTGATATGAGGGGAGACATGAGACCTGATATTAGGGGAGATATTCGAGGGGATATGAGACCCGATATGAGGGGAGACATTCGAGGGGACATGAGACTTGATATTAGGGGAGACATGAGACCTGATATTAGGGGAGACATTCGAGGGGACATGAGACCTGATATTAGGGGAGACATTCGAGGGGACATGAGACCTGATATTAGGGGAGACATGAGACCTGATATTAGGGGAGACATTCGAGGGGACATGAGACCTGATATTAGGGGAGACATGAGAGGGGGGCCAGATATAAGACCGGACATAAGGCCAGATCACATGAGACCAGATATCAGGGGGCCGGACAGGGCTGAGTTCTCTCTCTTGCTCCCCCACGAAGCCTTGGGACACGGCGGCATGGACCAGGACAAAGCAGGCAACAGCCATCACCCTGTGGGAGGACAGATACAGGAAGCAGAGAAACAGGACAGCGTTGACGGTAAGGATCATCTACAATCACAAACAACTAGCCTGATCCCAGAACTGTTGGCGTGACAGTGACCATGGGAGCTGGCAACAACAGCCTTGTCCCAGATCTGTTTGTCTATGTTTGTGTTGATATGGTAGCAGGTTATTGAGTGAGTTTATTTGTGTTTCCTCAGACGAAGATGACGCGAAGGCGGATGACGCTGTGTCGGTGGTGTCTGGCGGGGAGGAGTACGAGCCAATCAGTGATGACGAGTTAGATGAGATCTTGGCGGACAGCGCCCAGAAGAGAGAGGATGGGCAGGAAGAAGAGAAGACGCCAGGTACAATATTGAGAACAGGGCTACACAGTCCTTCTGGCTGAGAACAGGAATACACAGTCCTTCTGGCTGAGAACAGGAATACACAGTCCTTCTGGCTGAGAACAGGAATACACAGTCCTTCTGGCTGAGAACAGGAATACACAGTCCTTCTGGCTGAGAACAGGGCTACACAGTCCTTCTGGCTGAGAACAGGAATACACAGTCCTTCTGGCTGAGAACAGGAATACACAGTCCTTCTGGCTGAGAACAGGGCTACACAGTCCTTCTGGCTGAGAACAGGGCTACACAGTCCTTCTGGCTGAGAACAGGAATACACAGTCCTTCTGGCTGAGAACAGGAATACACAGTCCTGACTGAGAACAGGGCTACACAGTCCTTCTGGCTGAGAACAGGGGCTACACAGTCCTTCTGGCTGAGAACAGGGCTAGTCACAGTCCTTCTGGCTGAGAACAGGGCTACACAGTCCTTCTGGCTGAGAACAGGAATACACAGTCCTCCTGATGCTGAGAACAGGGCTACACAGTCCTTCTGGCTGAGAACAGGGCTACACAGTCCTTCTGGCTGAGAACAGGAATACACAGTCCTTCTGGCTGAGAACAGGAATACACAGTCCTGACTGAGAACAGGGCTACACAGTCCTTCTGGCTGAGAACAGGAATACACAGTCCTTCTGGCTGAGAACAGGATTACACAGTCCTGACTGAGAACAGGGCTACACAGTCCTTCTGGCTGAGAACAGGGTTACACAGTCCTTCTGGATTATATTAGAACTGTTACATACACAGTCCTTCTGGCTGAGAACAGGGCTATTACAGTCCTACTGTCTTTCTCCTACTGAGAACAGGGCTACTCAGTCCATTCTGGCTGAGAACATGTATAATATGACAAACAGTCCTACTACTATAGAAATAATAATAATACACAGTCCTATCCAATATCCAGAATCTCTGGGCAAGACAGTTAATGGAAAGGGCATACAGTCCTCACTGTGAGCAGGGCTGCACATGTCCCCCAAGAAGTCAGGGCTACATATGATAAAGTCCCCCTGGCTGAGAAGTGTGGAATACACAATCCTGACTGAGAAAGCCCCAACAGTCAGTCTGGTGAGAACATGAATACAGTCCTTCTGGCTGAGAGTCAGTGTGGGCTAAACAGCAGTCAGTTCTGGCTAGATTGTGAACCCAAAATTGTTTGGGCTAGCATATGATAAAGTCTAGCAGTCCTTCTGATTGAGAACAGTGTGGTGCAGCATATGTTTAGCCCCCCAGTCAGTGTGGTGCCAGGTATGATGCCCCCAAGCAGTTCTGGTGCCAATGGAGCCCCCAAAGTCAGCTCAAACTAAAGCCCTAATCAGTCAGTGTGGTGCACCTGGCAAGCCCCTGTCTAGTCTGTCAGTTGGTGCACTGGTAAAAGACAAACTGTTGTTTTGCTATTGTAAAGCCTCCCAAATTGTTTGGTTAGCATTGATGGTCTAAGTCCTTCAGTATGGTGCTGTGTTCCAGCACTAAGGTCAGTGGGTGCTGATCATGATGTGGACTGGTGCTAGCATATCCCACAGCACTAAGCAGTCAGTGTGGTGCTAGCATATCATAAAGCACAGCTCTGTTGCTAGCATATCATAAAGCACTAAGCAGTCAGTGTGGTGCTAGCGGGCATATAGCACTAAGCAGTCAGTGTGTTGCTAGCATATCATACAGCCTAAGCAGTCAGTGTGGTGCTAGTCATACAGCACTAAGCAGTCAGTGTGGTGCTAACATATGAGCCCTGGAGCAGTCATTAGTACTATTACATAGTACCCCAAACAGTCTTAGCTCCTACTGGATTATATTAGTACTATTACATACTGTGGTCTAGCTTTCTCCTACTGGATTATATTAGTACTATTACATACAGCACTCCAGTCTGTTCTCCTACTGGATTATATTAGTACTATTACATACTGTACTAAGCAGTCAGTGTGGTGCAAGCATATCATACTGGATTATATTAGTACTATTACATATAGCACTCCTACTGGATTATATTACAGCACTACAGTCAGTGTGGTACTAGCATATCATTAGCACTACTGTCAGTGTGGTGCTAACATATCATACTGCATTATATTAGTACTGGTTACATATCTATAGCACTACTGGATTATATTAGTACTGTTAACTCATACTGGACTAAGAACCAGTACTGTGGTGCTAGCAAACATACAGCACTATCCATACTAATATAATAATAATAATAACTAATATAATAACTCCATCAGTGTGGTGCAATATCCATGCATTTAAGAACCATCTATAATATAGACTAAGCAGTTATGTGGTACATAGATGTTAATCAGTGTGGTAATAATATGAATAGCCCCCAAGCAGTCGGTGTGTGCTAGCATTGATAAAGCCCCCAAGAGTCTGTGTGGTGCTAGCATATGATAACGTGGCTCAAAGCCCCCAAGCAGTCAGTGTGGTGCTAGCATATGATAAAGCCCCCAAGCAGTCAGTGTGGTGCTAGCATATGATAAAGCCCCCAAGCAGTCAGTGTGGTGCTAGCATATGATAAAGCCCCCAAGCAGTCAGTGTGGTGCTAGCATATGATAAAGCCCCCAAGCAGTCAGTGTGGTGCTAGCATATGATAAAGCCCCCAAGCAGTCAGTGTGGTGCTAGCATATGATAAAGCCCCCAAGCAGTCAGTGTGGTGCTAGCATATGATAAAGCCCCCAAGCAGTCAGTGTGGTGCTAGCATATGATAAAGCCCCCAAGCAGTCAGTGTGGTGCTAGCATATGATAAAGCCCCCAAGCAGTCAGTGTGGTGCTAGCATATGATAAAGCCCCCAAGCAGTCAGTGTGGTGCTAGCATATGATAAAGCCCCCAAGCAGTCAGTGTGGTGCTAGCATATGATAAAGCCCCCAAGCAGTCAGTGTGGTGCTAGCATATGATAAAGCCCCCAAGCAGTCAGTGTGGTGCTAGCATATGATAAAGCCCCCAAGCAGTCAGTGTGGTGCTAGCATATGATAAAGCCCCCAAGCAGTCAGTGTGGTGCTAGCATATGATAAAGCCCCCAAGCAGTCAGTGTGGTGCTAGCATATGATAAAGCCCCCAAGCAGTCAGTGTGGTGCTAGCATATGATAAAGCCCCCAAGCAGTCAGTGTGGTGCTAGCATATGATAAAGCCCCCAAGCAGTCAGTGTGGTGCTAGCATATGATAAAGCCCCCAAGCAGTCAGTGTGGTGCTAGCATATGATAAAGCCCCCAAGCAGTCAGTGTGGTGCTAGCATATGATAAAGCCCCCAAGCAGTCAGTGTGGTGCTAGCATATGATAAAGCCCCCAAGCAGTCAGTGTGGTGCTAGCATATGATAAAGCCCCCAAGCAGTCAGTGTGGTGCTAGCATATGATAAAGCCCCTAGCATATGATAGCAGTCAGTGTGGTGCTAGCATATGATAAAGCCCCCAAGCAGTCAGTGTGGTGCTAGCATATGATAAAGCCCCCCAAGCAGTCAGTGTGGTGCTAGCATATGATAAAGCCCCCCAAGCAGTCAGTGTGGTGCTAGCATATGATAAAGCCCCCCAAGCAGTCAGTGTGGTGCTAGCATATGATAAAGCCCCCAAGCAGTCAGTGTGGTGCTAGCATATGATAAAGCCCCCCAAGCAGTCAGTGTGGTGCTAGCATATGATAAAGCCCCCCAAGCAGTCAGTGTGGTGCTAGCATATGATAAAGCCCCCAAGCAGTCAGTGTGGTGCTAGCATATGATAAAGCCCCCAAGCAGTCAGTGTGGTGCTAGCATATGATAAAGCCCCCCCCCAAGCAGTCAGTGTGGTGCTAGCATATGATAAAGCCCCCAAGCAGTCAGTGTGGTGCTAGCATATATACAGACTAGCAGTCAGTGTGGTGCCATATGATAAAGCCAAGCAGTCAGTGTGGTGCTAGCATATCATACAGCACTAAGCAGTCAGTGTGGTGCTAGCATATCATACAGCACTAAGCAGTCAGTGTGGTGCTAGCATATCATACAGCACTAAGCAGTCAGTGTGGTGCTAGCATATCATAAAGCACTAAGCAGTCAGTGTGGTGCTAGCATATCATACAGCACTAAGCAGTCAGTGTGGTGCTAGCATATCATACAGCACTAAGCAGTCAGTGTGGTGCTAGCATATCATAAAGCACTAAGCAGTCAGTGTGGTGCTAGCATATCATACAGCACTAAGCAGTCAGTGTGGTGCTAGCATATCATACAGCACTAAGCAGTCAGTGTGGTGCTAGCATATCATACAGCACTAAGCAGTCAGTGTGGTGCTAGCATATCATACAGCACTAAGCAGTCAGTGTGGTGCTAGCATATCATACAGCACTAAGCAGTCAGTGTGGTGCTAGCATATCATACAGCACTAAGCAGTCAGTGTGGTGCTAGCATATCATAAAGCACTAAGCAGTCAGTGTGGTGCTAGCATATCATAAAGCACTAAGCAGTCAGTGTGGTGCTAGCATATCATAAAGCACTAAGCAGCGGCAATAGAAGCATCTTTTGTATGTTGCTTCCATTCATCACTGGAAACATGCAGTGAGTCTAACCCAGCTCTCTGTCCATTCCTCCAGATGCTGACAAGCTGTTTGAGCACGACCTGGGTGCTCTGAACAAGGCAGCTCTGAACAGGAAGATAGAGAGGGCAGGTCTGCTGAGGAACCTGGGCCCCTGCTGTAAGGCCCTCTGTGCCCGCAGGGACATGGCCATCAGACGGCAGCTCCTCAAGAACGAAAAGGTGAGTGCTCCAAGAAAAACGACTTGTACCCAGAACCATAGACTATTCTAGACCATATACCAATTGACTAAGATGGCCCTCTACTGTAGGATATATGGAGGAATGGACTGGGAATATGTAGATAGTATATTATAATAGATGGAGCAATATTTTGACACACACTGCCTATCGCTGTATAGTAAGCTAACTCTTTCTCTCTCCAGGGCCTGGCCAAGCAGATGTATCCCAGTGTTCCTGTGGTGGACAGTGAGCTCTTCCAACTCAGCATGCGTCTCTTCAAGAAGACTGTAGCCGCCGCCAGAAGCAACCAGCCCCCGTTGGGGCCACCAGCAGGCCCAGAGAAGGCCGACAAAGGGCCACCGGGGCTGGTACCGGCAGCTTCACCGGTAGCCAAGCCCAGTACACCACAGCCCCCCGAGATGTGTGTCTCCTGAGAGCGTGTGGGGATTATGGGTAAAAACAAACGCTGCATGATGAAACTGACCTGTGATCAGAAATTGAATCAGCTCTGACTACTAAGCCTGCTCTGAGTCCCTGCCCCCTACTCTAAACCCCACCCCCTAATGCTAAAACCCGCCCCCCTGCTATAGCTTTTTTAATCACAAGGAAAAATCTAACAAAACGCTGAAACTCTTGTCAGTCAGCAGTGCTGTCATTATGGAAGACTGATCTGATCCGCAAGTACTGTACTGCTTCTACCATAGAGACTATTGGAGATACTAGCCTATGGAGGGATTGATAGAGGCCTTGTACAATGTACTGTACCTTGAACTAGAAATGACAATGCTACAGGAAAGACGTGCATTTTCCCGAATAACAGTTGTTGTTTTTGTGCGATTGGATATTTGTTGTCGGAGGGTGATAAGTCTCCCTTTCGTAATGGCGTTGATTTATGTTTTTTGTTTCTTTTGTTGTGCATTGGTTTTTAAGACTGCATTAAAGTGGTTAGTTGTTCATTTGTAATGGCTCTTATCCTTGCTTTGTATGGAGTTCAGTCTCAGTGCCATGTGCTGCTTGATGTCATTTGTGTATTGTTCAAGAGACATTGACTTACATCCCCGATGGCACCCTATTCCCTATGTAGTGCACTTCTTCTGACCTGGCCCATAGGGCTCGGGTCAAAAATAGTGCACTGTACAGGGTGTAATTTGGGATGCACCCTGGCCAAACGCACTCAAATCTCTGAGTGACTTGTATGAATGTTTACTGTACTGTACTACTCCACCCCGACATGAATACATTTCTCTTGAGGTCACTCGAAACTTTGGCAATGGTCTACATTGCTAGGACCTCTGGGTTAAACTCAGCCAACACCCTCAGACTGCTGTGCCATAACAACACTCCAGTCTAGACTCTTACCGACAGGACTCTGGCTGGCCTGAACATAATCCCATCAGGAGATGGATTTGACTCTTAAAATATGATGACTCTCTGTAGCAGTGTTGAATTGTCTTAATGTATTCTGTTTGCAGGTTGAAAGATTACATGAATTGTGGTTGTAGGTCTAATTGAATGGATTCTGGTGGTGGGTGTAATTAGGGCTGGGCGGTATACCGTTTTTTGCGATATACCGATATTGATGCATGGACCGGTTTGGGTTTTTATTTTACCTTCTATACCGGTATTTGAATGTATGGTTTGTTAAATGAGATACGTAGTGTGTAACGTCCATTTTTATAGTTCACTACTTGAGTCTTCTCTCCCCATGCGGCTTTCCACACAGACCTAGCCCTGGCTCCAGGTCCTTTATCCCAAGGAGCGCATTTGTTTTTCCTCGACCACGAGACACTTGCGTTTAGTCTGCATGGTCTATGCAGCACATGCAACAATGTTGATGACAACAATGCAGTTGTCACTTTGTGTCTTAATATGAATCTAGTTGCATTCTATAATTACACTATTAGCTTTTTTTTTTGCATCTGCAAACAGCTAGTTTGTCTTTAACAAGTGGTTCCTAAATCCTGTTAGCCGCTAATGCTAATCGCTAGCGAATACATGTCCTAGTAGGAGCAAGCTTATCAGCCTGATAATACCAGTGATGGTGTAGACCTAAATCAGCATGTTTGTGCATCAGCATTTTCTAAATTAGAGGTAAACGCAAAGCAAGAACATGTTAGCTATTTCATCTAGCTAAGAGAGAACACAATGTAGCCAAAGATTAAAGGGCCCCCTAGGAAACACCTATCATCAACACTTTAGTTCCTACACTGTCACAATGACTCCTCCCTGGCATTTTCATTCGTTGTCATGTCAAACACTATATTAAAAGTGCCCACTATTATATAACTAGAATAGACATTCTATTTCCATGATTCCATCAGTTAAGTGTATTGCTCTAAATGCAAGTCAAATTGCAACATTTGGTTAAAAGTAAGTCCCAGATTGCTTGCCCATATCGTGTAGCACTACGTGGCAGTGTAGAAATTCTCAAATGCAGAAATTGATGAAAATTCGGACTTTTGGGGGGTTGAAGTGAACGGTATAAAACAGAATGCAGAAAGACTCATTGAAATCACTCAGTGTTTACACCCTAGGATCACTCACTACTCATAAAGCACATTTAGAACTTTTATTAAAAATCAAAATTAATAAAGAAAATATCTTGCCCATATGGCCCAACCCTAGGTGTAATTGAATGAATTGTGGTGGTAGGTTTACTGCTAGAATGAGAATATCAGGTCTACTGCAGGGTTTAACTGACCTCGCATGTAAAGAGAAAATAACTAGAAGCATCATACATGTGTTGTGGTACAGAGAAGAATGAAAAAGACAAGTTTTATATTTTACATGAAACCTTTATTACTCAGTAACCATCGCCTGTCCACCTAGCTGTCAATACCATGTGACTAACCATACCAAACATTGGTTGATTAAAAAAGGTCAACAGGAAACTGTCACTCACTTCTCTTCATGGACGCCATTGGACGGCGTCGTGTTTAGGATGAAGAATAAGACAATTCATGGAATTAAATTGTGAAATAACAGTTCTGAGGATGAGAAAGTGAAACCATTTTTTCCTTCTCCCAGGTACAGTGCCAATGTAGTCTAATGTACTGCCCTTACAGGTGGCAAACTGAGACGGAAGAGGAAGCGAGGCATCCCACTCCCTCACTTTATGGTTTATATACAGTCAAGGAACTAAGTAGACCAGACACAGCTGCTATAGCAATGGTGTCTACAGGAGAGCCACCCCTTAACAAGTAGAACGTAAACAGCCTGAGTAAGACATCTTCGTTCATCCACCTTCTTTGACATAAGTATTGGTATAGAAGAGGGTTGGCTGTATGCCTCCAATCCATATTATGTGTCTGGGCTGAATTTAACTGGATTAACCCTGAAGGACATCTATATATCTGTCTGTCTACTGTACTGGACAGGAACATGAGGTAAGACCCAGGGACTGGACACCCCATGACATAATACAGGCATAGTATTATCCACTGTAGTAGCTTCAGCCAATCAGCAGGAGTTACGCCACAGTGAACCTTCCCCCTGTCACCTGAACACAGGCATTGCAGACACTGACTCCTCCCACTCAGCGCTTGTCAACCCTTTGAGGTCAGAATCACACCATTTATATAGGTGCCGAGTCTTGAAGCGAGATGGAGTTGCTCTACTCTGTATGAGCGGATAGACTGGAGGAGAGCTGGGACTCTGATATTGTTAACTGGTTAGTGTTTCACTACCATCTCTATAACCTCGCATTCAAACTGATTCTGCTACGTTTCAATGGTGTGCTCAGCATTCAGTCTGGTTTAACCAGGCTACTGTCTCCCAGACCCACTTCAGTGTTAGTCCATAATGCAGACCTGCTTTGTGTGGAAGTAGTGCAGAGGGTGGTACAGTTTAGCACAGTATGTAACAGTAATCTCTGGTTTAAATAAAGTTATTATAATACAAAAAGCTTTGTTAAATAACATTAAAATGTGGCACTTAATTCATTGGTCGTATGGCGAATACAGCCATTAACCATGACCATAGTGAGTAACTCTCCATCATCTCGGTCCTCATGCCATTCATGGCCACCATGGTGACGGCTACCAGGAAGTAGAGGCATGTAGTACAGTCATCGCCCATGGTGACAGTTGCTAGGCAGAGGCAGGAAGTGTTGCTAGGTTGAGACAGGAATTACTGTCAGCCAGGTAGAGGAGTGACGATCATCCTACAGCAGATCAGCACGTTATATCAGACCAACCTGTAGTCTCCATCCCTCCCTGGCTTGAACCCGGATGGTGGGGATCACTAGTCTCTACTATGGCTCCTAGTTAGAGCAGCCAGGCTAGGCGGCTAGCTAGCTACACCCTCCCTACCTCTTCAGTAAACCACACACTGATTAAGATGCATCTTAGATTAGAGAGACATATTATGGTTGCAAAACAGTCTTTCTTTAGTGTCGTCGTCATTCAGTTTAGCAGGAAGTCCGGGCTCGGGTAGCCGAAGAGGCTGAAGTCTCCTTGGTACCGGCCGTAAAGCCGCCTGACGTCCCGCTTGCTGATGCCTGAGAAGTAGCGCTCCACCTTGGTCCGGTTGTAACGGGTGATCCCTGGGGGGATGGTGGGGTACGATACCAGACGCTCGATCCCGGCAGCTTTCAGGATGTAGGGGGCATCGCGTTCTAGAGTTTCGTGGTGCCCCACGACGCTGTACGTGATGTCACAGGGGGCGCAGAGTTCCGCGTACGTCACCCAGTGGATAACATGCTCTCCAAACTGACGGTCCATGCGGAGCCGCCCGGGCTCATCGCCCAGGTAACGGATGAAGTCCTCGAAGCGCAGGCCCGTAGTCGCCTGGTTGTCGTCGTTGTCACGGTGACTCTTACGGTACTTGCGGATGATGGCGGGAGCGATGTCGTGCTTGTACCAGGGCTCGAAGCGCGGGTTCTTCACAAACTTGTCCTTGAAGGCGGAGATGAGGCGCTCGAACGGGTCTCTGACGATGAAGAACTTGAAGTATGTGGCTAACCTGGAAAACAAAAAGCACCGTCCCATAGAATCAGAGCACCACAATGGAATACAGGGCAGGGCCAAACAAGTCAGTAAAGGTGTTCAGCAAAACTTAACGTTAAGCACAGCTCTATAACATTTGAGTCATTTAGCAGACATTCTTATCCAGACCGACATATAATTAGTGCATTAATCTTAAGATAGCAAGTGATTGGGTAGGTGTAAGCGATGGTAGCCTACATTACCATCTTATTACTTTATCCAATCTAACTAATTCAGATCTGTGATTACTTCAAGGAAGGAAGGTAGGATGCATTTCTGAAGTATTGAAGCAGGGCCTTAAACCTTTTAGTGATTTCTTTCTCCGTCAGAGAGGAGAGGCGGGGCAGTCCGTTCTTCTCATGGTCATGAACCAGGTTCTCTGGTATCTCCTCCACAGTGGAGAACTCTCCTGAGGGGAAAAAGGACAGCGAAGAACACTATTTTTTCGTACTTCACTGGGATCGAGGCTACTACATCACTACAATTTACAAACAGATAAGCTTTTGTTTTGAGTCAACTTTACTCATCATCATCCCTCACTGACTCTCTCCCTACCGTCCTCCCTCACTGACTCTCTCCCTACCGTCCTCCCTCACTGACTCTCTCCCTACCGTCCTCCCTCACTGACTCTCTCCCTACCGTCCTCCCTCACTGACTCTCTCCCTACCGTCCTCCCTCACTGACTCTCTCCCTCACTGACTCTCTCCCTACCGTCCTCCCTCACTGACTCTCTCCCTACCGTCCTCCCTCACTGACTCTCTCCCTCACTGACTCTCTCCCTACCGTCCTCCCTCACTGACTCTCTCACTACCGTTCTCCCTCACTTACCATCCTCCCTCACTACCGTTCTCCCTCACTTACCATCCTCCCTCACTACCGTTCTCCCTCACTGACTCTCTCCCTACCGTCCTCCCTCACTGACTCTCTCCCTACCGTTCTCCCTCACTGACTCTCTCCCTACCGTCCTCCCTCACTGACTCTCTCCCTACCGTTCTCCCTCACTGACTCTCTCCCTCACTGACTCTCTCCCTACCGTTCTCCCTCACTGACTCTCTCCCTACCGTCCTCCCTCACTGACTCTCTCCCTACCGTCCTCCCTCACTGATTCTCTCACTGTTCTCCCTCACTTACCATCCTCCTCACCGTTCTCCCTCACTGACTCTCTCCCTACCGTTCTCCCTCCCATCCTCACTGACCATCCTCCCTCTACCGTTCTCCCTCACTGACTCTCTCCCTACCGTTCTCCCTCACTGACTCTCTCTCGTTCTCCCTCACTGACTCTCTCCCTCACTGACTCTCTCCCTACCGTCCTCCCTCCTCTCCCTCACTGACTCTCTCCCTACCTCTCCCTCACTGACTCTCTCCCTCCCTCCCTCACTGACTCTCTCACTTACCGTCCTCCCTCACTGACTCTCTCCCTACCGTCCTCCCTCACTGACTCTCTCCCTACCGTCCTCCCTCACTGACTCTCTCCCTACCGTTCTCCCTCACTGACTCTCTCCCTACCGTCCTCCCTCACTGACTCTCTCCCTCACTGACTCTCTCCCTACCGTCCTCCCTCACTGACCGTTCTCCCTCACTTACCATCCTCCCTCACTACCGTTCTCCCTCACTGACTCTCTCCCTACCGTTCTCCCTCACTGACTCTCTCCCTCACTGACTCTCTCCCTACCGTCCTCCCTCACTGACTCTCTCCCTCACTGACTCTCTCCCTACCGTTCTCCCTCACTGACTCTCTCCCTACCGTCCTCCCTCACTGACTCTCTCACTTACCGTCCTCCCTCACTGACCGTCCTCCCTCACTGACTCTCTCCCTACCGTCCTCCCTCACTGACTCTCTCCCTACCGTTCTCCCTCACTGACTCTCTCCCTACCGTCCTCCCTCACTGACTCTCTCCCTCACTGACTCTCTCCCTACCGTCCTCCCTCACTGACTCTCTCACTACCGTTCTCCCTCACTTACCATCCTCCCTCACTACCGTTCTCCCTCACTTACCATCCTCCCTCACTACCGTTCTCCCTCACTTACCATCCTCCCTCACTACCGTTCTCCCTCACTTACCATCCTCCCTCACTACCGTTCTCCCTCACTGACTCTCTCCCCTCCCTCACTGACTCTCTCCCTACCGTTCTCCCTCACTGACTCTCTCCCTACCGTCCTCCCTCACTGACTCTCTCCCTACCGTCCTCCCTCACTGACTCTCTCCCTACCGTCCTCCCTCACTGACTCTCTCCCTACCGTCCTCCCTCACTGACTCTCTCCCTCACTGACTCTCTCCCTACCGTTCTCCCTCACTGACTCTCTCCCTACCGTCCTCCCTCACTGACTCTCTCACTTACCGTCCTCCCTCACTGACTCTCTCCCTACCGTCCTCCCTCACTGACTCTCTCCCTACCGTCCTCCCTCACTGACTCTCTCACTTACCGTCCTCCCTCACTGACTCTCTCACTACCGTCCTCCCTCACTGACTCTCTCCCTACCGTTCTCCCTCACTGACTCTCTCCCTCACTGACTCTCTCCCTACCGTCCTCCCTCACTGACTCTCTCCCTACCGTCCTCCCTCACTGACTCTCTCCCTACCGTTCTCCCTCACTGACTCTCTCCCTACCGTCCTCCCTCACTGACTCTCTCCCTCACTGACTCTCTCCCTACCGTCCTCCCTCACTGACTCTCTCACTACCGTTCTCCCTCACTTACCATCCTCCCTCACTACCGTTCTCCCTCACTTACCATCCTCCCTCACTACCGTTCTCCCTCACTCTCTCCCTACCGTTCTCCCTCACTGACTCTCTCCCTTCTCCCTCCTCCCTCACTGACTCTCTCACTACCGTTCTCCCTCACTTACCATCCTCCCTCACTACCGTTCTCCCTCACTTACCATCCTCCCTCACTAACGTTCTCCCTCACTTACCATCCTCCCTCACTACCGTTCTCCCTCACTGACTCTCTCCCTACCGTTCTCCCTCACTGACTCTCTCCCTCACTGACTCTCTCCCTACCGTTCTCCCTCACTGACCTCTCCCTCGTTCTCCCTCACTGACCGTCCTCCCTCACTGACTCTCCTACCGTCCTCCCTCACTGACTCCTCCTCACTACCGTTCTCCCCTACCATCCTCCCTCCTCGTTCTCCCTCACTGACCATCCTCCCTCTCTCCCTACCGTCCTCCCTCATCCTCCCTGACTCCTCTGACTCTCTCCCTACCGTTCTCCCTCACCCTCACTGACTCTCTCCCTACCGTCCTCCCTCACTGACTCTCTCCCTACCGTCCTCCCTCACTGACTACCTCTCCCTCACTGACTCTCTCCCTACCGTCCTCCCTCACTCCCTCACTGACTGACTCTCTCCCTACCGTCCTCCCTCACTGACTCTCTCCCTACCGTCCTCCCTCACTGACTCTCTCCTACCGTCCTCCCTCACTGACTCTCCCTCACTGACTCTCTCCCCGTCCTCCCTCACTGACCGTCCTCCCTCTGACTCCCTACCGTCCTCCCTCACTGACTCTCTCCCTACCGTCCTCCCTCACTGACTCTCTCCCTCACTGACTCTCTCCCTACCGTCCTCCCTCACTGACTCTCTCCCTACCGTCCTCCCTCACTGACTCTCTCCCTACCGTCCTCCCTCACTGACTCTCTCCCTACCGTCCTCCCTCACTGACTCTCTCCCTACCGTCCTCCCTCACTGACTCTCTCCCTACCGTCCTCCCTCACTGACTCTCTCCCTACCGTCCTCCCTCACTGACTCTCTCCCTACCGTCCTCCCTCACTGACTCCCTCACTGACTCTCTCCCTACCGTCCTCCCTCACTGACTCTCTCCCTACCGTTCTCCCTCACTGACTCCGTCCTCCCTCACTGACCTCCTCCCTCACTGACTCTCTCCCTACCGTCCTCCCTCACTGACTCTCTCCCTACCGTCCTCCCTCACTGACTCTCTCCCTACCGTCCTCCCTCACTGACTCTCCCTCTGACTCTCTCCCTACCGTCACTCTCTCCCTCACTGACTCCCTACCGTCCTCCCTCACTCTCTCTCCCCGTCCTCCCTCACTGACTCTCGTCCTCCCTCACTGACTCTCTCCCTACCGTTCTCCCTCACTGACTCTCTCCCTACCGTCCTCCTTCACTGACTCACTACCGTTCTCTCCTCACTACCATCCTCCCTCACTACTCGTTCTCTCCTACCATCCTCCCTCACTACCGTTCTCCCTCACTTACCTCCTCCCTCACTGACTCTCTCTTACCATCCTCCCTCACTCTCTTACCGTCCTCCCTCACTGACTCTCTCCCTACCGTTCTCCCTCACCGTCTCTCCCTCACTGACCCTACCGTCTCCCTCACTGACTCTACCTCCCTACCGACTCCTCCCTCACTCACTCTCTCCCTACCGTCCTCCCTCACTGACTCTCTCCCTCCTCCCTCACCTCTCCCTCCTCCTCCCTCACTGACTCTCTCCCTACCGTCCTCCCTCACTACCGTCCTCCCTCACTGACTCCTCCTACCGTTCTCCCTCACTGACTCTCTCTCCCTCACTGACTCTCTCCCTACCGTCCTCCCTCACTGACTCTCTCCCTACCGTCCTCCCTCACTGACTCTCTCCCTACCGTCTCCCTCACTGACTCTCCTCCCTCACCGTCCTCCCTCACTGACTCTCTCCCTACCGTCCTACCGTCCTCCCTCACTGACTCTCTCCCTACCTCTCCCTCACTGACTCTCTCCCTACCGTCCTCCCTCCGTTCTCCCTCACTGACCGTCCTCCCTCTGACTCCCTACCGTCCTCCCTCACTGACTCTCTCCCTACCGTCCTCCCTCACTGACTCCCTCTCTCCTACCGTCCTCCCTCACCTCTACCGTCCTCCCTCACTGACTCTCTCCCTACCGTCCTCCCTCTGACTCTCTCCCTACCGTCCTCCTCACTGACTCTCTTCTCCCTCACTGACTCTCTCCCTACCGTCCTCCCTCACTGACTCTCTCCCTACCTCTCCCTCACTGACTCTCTCCCTACCGTCTCCCTCACTGACTCTCTCACGACTCCTCCCTCCTGACTCTCTCCCCGTCCTCCCTCACTGACTCTCTCCCTACCGTCCTCCCTCACTGACTCTCTCCCTCACTGACTCTCTCCCTACCGTCCTCCCTCACTGACTCTCTCCCTCACTGACTCTCCCTTCCCTACCGTCCTCCCTCACTGACTCTCTCCCACCGTCCTCCCTCACTGACTCTCTCCCTACCGTCCTCCCTCACCGTCTCCCTCACTGACTCTCTCCCTACCGTCCTCCCTCACTGACTCTCTCCCTACCGTTCCCTCACCTCACCGTTCCTCCCTCACTGACCACTCTCTCCCTACCGTCCTCCCTCACTGACTCTCTCCCTACCGTTCTCCCTCCCTACCGTCCTCCCTCACTGACTCCTCCCTACCGTCCTCCCTCACTGACTCTCTCCCTACCGTCCTCCTCCTCACTGACTCTCTCCCTACCGTCCTCCCTCACTGACTCTCTCCCTACCGTCCTCCCTCACTGACTCTCTCCCTACCGTCCTCCTCACTGACTCTCTCCCTACCGTTCTCCCTCACTGACTCTCTCCCTCACTGACTCTCTCCCTACCGTCCTCCCTCACTGACTCTCTCCCTACCGTCCTCCCTCACTGACTCTCTCCCTCACTGACTCTCTCCCTCACTGACTCCTCACTACCGTTCTCCCTCACTGACTCTCTCCCTACCGTCCTCCCTCACTGACTCTCTCCCTACCGTCCTCCCTCACTCACCATTGAGAACAATGAGGACCTTCTTCCATTGAGTGTTGCCCACTTTGGGGGTCTGGCAGAAGAGGATCTTGTGCTTGTCGCACACAAAGATGCGGTCCAAGACAAACTTGTTGATTGAGGTGTGAGTGAGGTTCTTGAGGGAGTCGTTCTTACACACGGCTGACAGCAGCTCCCGCCGCCTCGTCTCCACAGTGTTCCATTCTGTTGGGTTGGCCATGGAGGGGCCTACTGAGGACTGACACACACACACACACTTCAAGTAACTGATGACTCTGTTTCAAGGGCGAACACACGCAAACAAAACACCTACCAGGTTCGATGACTTGGGAGCTCTTCTGTCTGATTTCGGAGCTGGCAGTGATTTGATGGTCTTAACTACTGGTTGAGTCAAACTCTGCATCTCAGTCTTCTCCCCATAGTCTGAAACACAAAACACTAAGAGATCACAAGACAATTCCAAGGGGGATAGACTAGACATTTAAATCTAACATCATAGCTGTTATGTAACTATAGCTACAACTCTAGCTGAACAATTACTGAAAGGTATAGATAGCTAGTATTGATGAGAAAAAACAATCAGGTTTCAGTATGATAACTTACCATCCGTGGTTCTGGCGTTAAAATTGATAAACTTGTTGGCAAACACGAGGATGAGCAACACCCAGCCGCAAGCCCCGACGAGCAGCCAGTGGTGCCGCATCGTTATTTGCATCACCTGTGGGCCATCGAAGTAGCGACGGTACCTGCACAAACAGCTGCTTAGCAATAGCAGGTAGTCTTTCTCGGCACACTCTGCACAGATGAAAGGGGGAAACCTTACTATAATATTTGGACTAACTGAGGTTAGCTAGTTATCATAATCTTTGGACTCAGACGGGCTCTCCACCGGCAGAGGAGCGGCACAGGGACAGTGAGGAGAGACTAGTTACTTAGCAGGCTACCTAGCTAGCTTAGCATCCATAGGCTACCATTTCAGCAGGCTGTAAAACTACATGACTATTTATGCCAATCACCAACTAACTATAGGCGTGGTCAAAACAACTACTGAAAGACAGGGCGAGATCAATTTAGCTCAGCTAGCTGGCTAACTTCGGTTAACGTTAGCTACTGTTAGCTTGTTGCTGTTTGCTAGCTAGCCATAATTCTGACCATTCCGAATAGTGTAGAAAGCTAGGCCTGCTCCTGAGTACGTTTGACTTGATCAGGAAATGATCTGATAGCTAGTTTCCCATTGTACAACCCAAATGTGATGTCTTACCTGCTGTGTAATTGCAACTAATGCAATAGTAACGTTTCTTGTGATGTTCGCGTACCTGTCCCGTTATCCATGTTGTTGATGCATAACACAGACCAATTTCGCCCTCTAGCGTTCAAATGTTTACACCGCACAACGTAAGACTGGACAAGACTACCCGAGAACTAGCTATGCAACTGGCCAGTGATGTCATATGCTCCTGTATTAAAAAAATAAAAATTTTAAACTCGACACAAAAAGTTGTGCATATGCTCACTGCAAATATAAAATGAGCTTAGGCTATGGGCTACCATCATACATTGCTTCATATGGCACACAATGCAACATTGACTATTCGCCCCAGTCACACCATGCTGCTGGTCATGTGTGTTTGGACAACAACCCTGTTGTACATCCAGATGCCAGTGGGAATGAGTACCAGTGTTGCACAACATACACACATATCAGGATAAGGCTTACCGTGTGATATACTTCTTTTTTTATTAAATACATAAAATTCCTCGGTCACATGGCATCATGGGTATTATTGGCATTGTTTGCATAAATGACATTGCTGCTGTTGCTCTTGGTCTTCTTGAGGAGCAGCTGGGCTTGGGTGTTTAGAAGAACACCATACTCAGCTAAGGTGAACCCCCCCCAACAGCTCATCATTCCTTACAGACAGTTGGATGTGCCAGGGAGGTTAAGTCGCTCTGGATAAGAGCGTCTGCTAAATGACTTAAATGTAATGTAATGTAAATGTTAAATCAAATCTAATTGTATTGGTCGCATACACATATTTAGCAGATGTTATTGCAGGTGTAGCAAAATGCTTGTGTTCTTAGCTCCAACAGTGTAGTAGTATCTAACAATTCACAACAATACACACACATCTAAAAGTCATTGAATGGAATTAAGAAATACATAAATATTAGGACAAGCAATGTCAGTGGCATTGACTAGAATACAGTAAGTATTTACATATAAAACGAGTAAAACAGTATGTAAACTAAATTAAAGTGACCTATGATTCCATGCAGGATTGAGTAACTGGATGGTAGCCGGCTAGAGACAGTGACTAAGATCAGGGTAGAGTACTGGGTGGAGGTCATCTAGTGATGGCTATTTAGCAGTCTGATGGCCTTGAGATAGAAGCTGTTTTTCAGTCTCTTCGTCCCAGCTTTGATGCACCTGTACTGACCTTGCCTTCTGGATTATAGCAGGAAGAACAGGCAGTGGCTCAGGTGATTGATGTCCTTGATGATCTTTATGCCCTTCCTGTGACATTGGTTGCTGTAGGTGTCCTGGAGGGCAGTCACATCATTAAAAAAAATCTCCCCATGTTACATCAGGATAGAGCATATAACTGTTGTGGTAGAGACCAGATGAGTGTCTGAGATTTGCACTCAAAATGCAGAACTCTCCAGCTGGCTATAGGCACTGGGATCAGGATTCAAGCATTTCTAGAAATGATGGGTAAACCCTCAAGAGACTATATTGGCTAACACAGATGACTGGTCAATGGATAGGGATTCAATCACATCTAATAATATTTATTAGATATAGTGCTTATCATCACAATGACAATCTCAAAGAACCTAATAAATATATATATGTATTGGTTCTGGCAGTTCTTGGACAATGGTCTTCCACAGAGGATAAGGAGTCTGAGGAAGTTGAAAAAGGCAGTAGCTTGAGTCAATAGAAAAGGAAGGGAGAAGTGTGAGGTGTCTGTGCGTTTATGTCATGAATAGTTACATTTAGGCATCCAACCTCATTCAGACATGCAAGTCACAGACACGCTTCAAGTAGGCCTGTATTCATAACAGTTCATCTACTTGGTAGTGCAGGGATCATCAACTAGATTCAGCCTCAGGACCATTTTTAGGCAGTGGGGATGGTCGGGGGGCTGGAACATAATTACTAATCATTTGTAGACTGCAAATTGACTGCAAGAAGCCCAAACAGATGTTCGACTAAAACAATTTCAAACCTGGCTTACATTTCTATACGACCACGTATCTCTCTATTATGCGGGAATACTTGGGAACAGATGTGAAATTAAAATCACTTAGAGCGGACTTTCCACACAACAAAAACATTATTCTGCTCAGAAAACTGTGGGGGCAAATAAAACCAGTGGGCCGCTGCAAGTTGGGGATCTGTTGTAGTGTTGTGGTGTTGTGGTGGTGTTGTAGTGGTGTTGTTGTGGCATTGTGGTGGTGTTGTAGTGTTGTGGTGTTGTTGTAGTGTATAATAAAGACATCAGACAAAACTCCGTCTATACATTTATTCTACAAGTGTTGAAGACAGATCTAATTCTCATCAACATTGACCGTCTGTAGACCTGTTGACAAAGGAAAGAAAAAGGTTTTAGCAACAGAGCGTGACAATAATAAACCTCTGTCTTCATCATCCTAGGACAGAAAAGATGATAAAACTAAATCTTTCATATTGGTGTATTAAGAACAGAACAGGGATATACAGTAACAGACTATCGTTGAGGATTCAGCACAATAAATGACACTCTAGAAAACCTATGAAGGCACATTTGGTATTAACTACGCCTCACCTTTGTATGTTGTGACAGGGACATACGTGACGAGTGTGTACAGTTTGTTTGGGGAATCTTCATCCTCATTGCGCTTCCTGGACAATCGTACCCTCATCCTGTATGGCACATTCCTGTAAATAACATAGTGAACGTTAGTCTCATCCTGTAAATAACACAGGTGAACATTAGTCTCATCCAGTACTGGAAGTGCCCCATTCAACTAATGGGCTTAGTGATTGTTTAACCAACTTAATATGGTTTGGGAAACACAAGTACAGTAATACCTGATTCATATGATAACAGGGTGTATTCACTAGACACCAAATGGAAGCAAACAGCAGAAATGGGGAGAAACCTCTGAACTTGTCCAATAGAAACCCCATGTTTACTGTTGCAAAACATTCTGCTACAGTGTGCACTAATGAATACACTCGATTAATCTTAAAACAGGCGTCTCATTAGTCCTTACTTGACGCCTTTGGTCCACACAGCCTTGTTCAGGCGGGTGTCGATGCGTACATCAGGAGTTCCCATCTCCTTCATGGCGAACTTGCGGATCTCTTTGAGAGCGCGAGGAGCTCTCCTCTTGAAGCTCCTGTAGAGAGAAGGAACGTTCTGATCAAGACCAGCCACGGGGGACTAACAAAAACTAGCCTACATCTTGAGGGACACCTGCCAATTTAGAGGAACAGCAGATTTGTCAACAGCCATGTGATGTCACACCATGCTCTGTGATGTAAATACTCCCATATGATGTCACACCATGCTCTGTGATGTAAATAATCCCATGTGATGTCACACCATGCTCTGTGTTGTAAATACTCCCATATGATGTCACACCAGACCATATCCTCTGGTACTGATGAAACACGACTTCAGGTGCAAATGACACAAGTGTTTTGAGGACGCTGAGCCAACATTGACCTGGCTTCTGTTGGTGAATTTGTCCATTTGCACCACAGTACTTACACTCCATGGATGCGCTTGTGGATGTTGACGGTGTATTCTCTGGTCACCACCTCATTGATGGCTGAACGCCCCTTCTTCTTCTCTCCCTTCTTGGTAGGAGCCATCTGAAAAGACAAACCGGGATGGTTCAAGTTGAGATTGTCCCATACAAAGTAAAACGCCAGAATTGCTAGGCTAACGTTAGCTAGCTAGCCAGGTACACTAACGTCCAAAACAGGAAAACATCCCTGCTCCACCGAAACAAAAATGGCTCATGAAAATGGCTAAATGTAACCATTAATTGGACTGCCTGTAGTTAGCTGGCAAAAAGTATATGTTATGTCTGATAGCTAGCATGTTACGGAGCCTGTGGTGTGCACGGTAACTAAAGTTCTGACTGTTTTTGTTAACTAAATGAATGCACAATACATCACAAACTCAAATCCGATTGACAATGAGGTACACAACTTTGGATTTGGACAATGAAAATATGTGTTTTATGCATAAATACTGCAGGATGGAGTTAGATTGTACGAGGACTATGAATGAGACAAACTCACTTTGGTGGGGAACTGTTGAAAAGGAAGGACCGGATATAGATCCGGCTGAATGTTGTCCGTAGAAAACAAGTATCTATGACAATGTTCCTACATCTTGTTGCCATGGTAACCATGAATGCTACACTGTATCGGTATGTGGTTAGCTTTATACATTGAAACATTACTAGTGCAGAAAAGGAAGCCTATTTCATTGATAACTTAGGACCAAAACCTGAACTGGGATAAACCGTCGAATTTTGCTATTAGTCTCTCAACTTTTAGCTATAACAATATGACAACGAATTATGTTAGAATTAATCCCCCGGTTGTTGAGTTTACCGACGTAAAAGCAGGGAAGGTTTACAAGACCACTGTCACGGTGACCAACACTGGAATTACCTCGAAAAGAATGAGACTGCTTGAACCCACATCAAAGGTGAAATCCTTTCTGCAGTGCTGCCTGTCAGCTGTCTTTGTGTGTAATACGTTAGTAAAGTTCAGAGCAACTTGTGCTTAGTTTTCATTGCGCTTTTGTCCTATTCTAACTTATAAACTCATTTTGATTGATGCAATACATTATTATACACTTTTGTTACTTCCACCCTTCATACTGCCCTGCCCCTCTCTACTTTAATTGTATCAACCCCATGTCCTAGCTGTTCAAATTCAGGGTGACAAACACAGAAGCCCCCATTGCTGCTGGATTGTCCCTGAGTGGCACTCTAGAGTTCAGGCCTGAGAAAGATGAGGATGTCTGTGACCGTCTGCTCCTTGTCCTGGAAGACAAAGCCATAGAGATCCCCCTCTTAGCGTAAGTAGAGTCATATATACACCTGTTATAACATCACTCATTCATGTAGTTGCTTTCTCGGGTTCCAACAGACATGTGCCTAGGCAATCTTCAATCTCATGTGCCTAGGCAATCTTCAGGTCTCATCCAAGGTTACTTATATTTGGGCTTTCCTGCAGGTTCTCCCCGGCGTGTTCTCTCACCATGGAATCTCTCGCTGATTTCGGCTCTGTGATGGCAAACAGTCAGGTGATCAGCAAAGAGGTGGAATTGACCAATCAGGGATCTGCTCCAGGTATTATGCTTTTGCCTCTCCCATTGAACCCACTTCTGTAAACTTGCATTGATTGATTTTAGTTGACATTTGCAGTAATCTAGCTGATTTATTTATGGTATATTTCTTATTGTTATATTAATTGATTGCTGTTCATGCCCTTGGCCTTGCTGAAGGATCTTTTCAGGTGCTGTATGATGGAGACCAGTCCATCAGGCTCTCTCCCAGCAGTGGCATCCTGCAGTCTGGCGCAACCCAGTGGCTGAAGGTGGAACTGTGCACTGACAGACCCACGAGGGTCAGAGAGGAGGCCCAGTAAGGAAACTAGAGACTATTGAACATCATCTTATACGCTCCACCGTATTCTGCTTAGTGTTACTTATGGTTCTTTGTTTGTGCATTTTGTGTGTGTTTATTGAGTTTCCTCCCTCCCTCCTTCCCTTTCTCTCAGGGTGAAGCTGCAGAACAGTAAGGACGTGGTCCTGAAGATCAGGGCTGATGTTTTGGAGCAGAGCCTGGAGCTCCAGGACCTAGAGGGGGACAGGTTGTCCTGCCTCCGCTTCGGACCCGTCTTCTTTGGGACGTCCCGGGTGGAAAAGGTGGTTCTGGTGAACAATGGACCACAGGCCTGCGACTGGATGGTGGTGCTGCAGGACGATGCTCCAGGGACAGAAATGGTACGCACACACAGAGATAAAACACAGACACACACATGAACCAACACACACAGAGAGAAAACACAGACACACACATGAACCAACACACACAGAGAGAAAACACAGACACACACATGAACCAACACACACAGAGAGAAAACACAGACACACACATGAACCAACACACACAGAGAGAAAACACAGACACACACATGCACCAACACACACAGAGAGAAAACACAGACACACACATGCACCAACACACACAGAGAGAAAACACAGACACACACATGCACCAACACACACACAGAGAAAACACAGACACACACACAGAGAAAACACAGACACACACATGCACCAACACACACAGAGAGAAAACACAGACACACACATGCACCAGCACACACAGAGAGAAAACACAGACACACACATGCACCAACACACACAGAGAGAAAACACAGACACACACATGCACCAACACACACAGAGAGAAAACACAGACACACACATGCACCAACACACACAGAGATAAAACACAGACACACACATGAACCAACACACACAGAGAGAAAACACAGACACACACATGAACCAACACACACAGAGAGAAAACACAGACACACACATGAACCAACACACACAGAGAGAAAACACAGACACACACATGAACCAACACACACAGAGAGAAAACACAGACACACACATGCACCAACACACACAGAGAGAAAACACAGACACACACATGCACCAACACACACAGAGAGAAAACACAGACACACACATGCACCAACACACACAGAGAGAAAACACAGACACACACATGCACCAACACACACAGAGAAAACACAGACACACACAGAGAAAACACAGACACACACATGCACCAACACACACAGAGAGAAAACACAGACACACACATGCACCAGCACACACAGAGAGAAAACACAGACACACACATGCACCAACACACAGAGAGAAAACACAGACACACACATGCACCAACACACACAGAGAGAAAACACAGACACACACATGCACCAACACACACAGAGAGAAAACACAGACACACACATGCACCAACACACACACAGAGAGAAAACACAGACACACACATGCACCAACACACACACAGAGAGAAAACACAGACACATTCCCTGGATGGGAGACCAGATGCTGCTGGAAGTGGTGTTGGAGGGCCAGTAGGAGGCACCCTTTCCTCTGATCTAAAAAAGAAATGCCCCAACACCCCAGGGCAGTGATTGGGGACATTGCCCTGTGTAGGGTGCTGTCTTTCGGATGGGACGTTAAAAGGGTGTCCTGACTCTGTGTGGTCACTAAAGATCCCATGGCACTTATTGTACAAGTAGGGGTGTTAACCCCGGTGTCCTGACTAAATTCCCAATCTGGTCTTCATACCATCATGGCCACCTAATCATCCCCAGTTTACAATTGTCTCATTCATTTCCCCCTCCTCTCCCCTGTAACTATTCCTCAGGTCGTTGCTGTAGATGAGAATGTGTTCTCAGTCAATGTAGCTGGTAAAATTATGTTAAATACATTTTGTTGACATATTTCACACTGCAACTATACTAAACTGTGTTTTTATATCCCTATCGTTAGGCCTGATACACTTTTGTATTGCTGTGTGTGTGTGTGTGTGTCTGTGTGTGTGTGTGTGTGTGTGTGTCTGTGTCTGCGTGTCTGTGTGTGTCTGTGCCTGTGTGTGTGTCTGCGTGTCTGTGTGTGTTTGTCTGTGTGTGTCTGTCTGTGTGTGTGTCTGTGCCTGTGTGTGTGTCTGTGCCTGTGTGTGTGTCTGCGTGTGTGTGTTTCATCAGGGCTTTGACCTCCAGAGGAGTACAGACGCAGCGCTGCTAGAGAGGAGTGTTCGTAACAGGGCCACCGCTGTGGATCCCTCCACTGTGATCTCCTGTGTGCCCAATGAGGGACGACTGAGACCCTACGACAGAACTACTCTGTGGGTCTGCTTCCGTCCTGTCAGCAGAAGGTATCCAGCCCTCCTGTGTGTGTGTCTATGTGGGGGTATAATTTTACCTTTATTTAACCAGGCAAGTCAGTTAAGAACACATTCTTATTTTCAATGACGGCCTGGGAACAGTGGGTTAACTGCCTGTTCAGGGGCAGAACGACAGATTTGTACCTTGTCAGCTCGGGGGTTTGAACTCGCAACCTTCCGGTTACTAGTCCAACGCTCTAACCACTAGGCTACGCTGCCGCCCGTGTAAATGTGTGTAAAGACATTATAACAGGCAGTATATAATGGTTGTTCTGTTCTTCAGAAGGAGCAGGGAGGAGCAGAAGACCAGTGGGGCCTCAGCAGCAGCCAGTAAACAAGACTTCTCCCTCTTCCTCAAGTTCCACACGGTGGGAAGTAAAGATGGCTTCAACCAGCAGCAGCAGCAGCACTCCACTGTACCTCCACACAATGGTACAGCAAGCCTCAGTCTGTTCCTTACCAATAGCAGGAACAACATGCTGCAATTTAACAGTGTATATTATATCATTAGCATAAACAACAATTGAAGCCATTCTCTGGTGAGGGGTACTGACTGACATGTGTACAACAGCTATAACAGAAGTGTTGTGCTTGATCTGGGACTGTCTTGTACTTGACCCCTGACCTCTCTGACCTCTAAGCCCTGACCTCTATCCCCAGGTTACTGTGTGGAGCTGGCGGTGACTGGCTCAGCCCTCCCTGTCTCCCTGGTGCCCAGCCCCGGCCACAGCTTCAGCTTCCAGCAGTGTCTGATGGGAGAGCGTGTGGACGTCCTGTGTGTGCTCCACAACCTCTCCCCTCATCTCCCTGTCACCTTCAAGTTCCGAAAGATGGCCAACTTCATCACTGACCCTCCTAGTGGAACCATCTCCCCAGGGCAGAGCCAGGTAGATAGATGGTTAACTTCATCAGTGACCCTCCTAGTGGAACCATCTCCCCAGGGCAGAGCCAGGTAGATAGATGGTTAACTTCATCAGTGACCCTCCTAGTGGAACCATCTCCCCAGGGCAGAGCCAGGTAGATAGATGGTTAACTTCATCAGTGACCCTCCTAGTGGAACCATCTCCCCAGGGCAGAGCCAGGTAGATAGATGGTTAACTTCATCAGTGACCCTCCTAGTGGGACCATCTCCCCAGGGCAGAGCCAGGTAGATAGATGGTTAACTTCATCAGTGACCCTCCTAGTGGAACCATCTCCCCAGGGCAGAGCCAGGTAGATAGATGGTTAACTTCATCAGTGACCCTCCTAGTGGAACCATCTCCCCAGGGCAGAGCCAGGTAGATAGATGGTCAACTTCATCAGTGACCCTCCTAGTGGAACCATCTCCCCAGGGCAGAGCCAGGTAGATAGATGGTTAACTTCATCAGTGACCCTCCTAGTGGAACCATCTCCTCAGGACAGAGCCAGGTAGATAGATGGTTAACTTCATCAGTGACCCTCCTAGTGGGACCATCTCCCCAGGGCAGAGCCAGGTAGATAGATGGTTAACTTCATCAGTGACCCTCCTAGTGGAACCATCTCCCCAGGGCAGAGCCAGGTAGATAGATGGTTACCTTCATCAGTGACCCCACTAGTGGGACCATCTCCTCAGGGCAGAGCCAGGTAGATAGATGGTTAACTTCATCAGTGACCCACCTAGTGGGACCATCTCCCCAGGGCAGAGCCAGGTAGATAGATGGTTAACTTCATCAGTGACCCCACTAGTGGGACCATCTCCCCAGGGCAGAGCCAGGTAGATAGATGGTTAACTTCATCAGTGACCCCACTAGTGGGACCATCTCCCCAGGGCAGAGCCAGGTAGACAGCCCTGGTCCAGGCTCAGATGGTTCCTTATTTTGGCCAGATTAAAGTAGTCCACTATACAGAGTGCCTGGGCCCTAAAGTTGTACATCATATAGGAAATAGGAGCCATTTTGGAGACAACCCCAGTCTCCTCCAAGCATCCTCTCTGACGGAACAGACAGAGAGGATGAATTATCAATATCATCCATATCCTCCCTGAGGCTGACAGAAAGTTGATCAGAATCATCGATCTGTGTTTTTGTCCAGGACGTGGTGCTGTCCTTCGCCCCCCACCAGATGGGGACGTTCAAAGTGAAACAGGTGCTGGAGGTGCTGGGTCAGGTGGTACACCTGGAGCCCTCCTCCATCAAGCTCCGCCTCCGCAGCTTCCACACCATCACCCTGCAACTGTCAGCCGTTTGCCGGGCGGAGGCCGCATACGAGACACCCAAACTCAACCCCGGTGAGACCCAACACCACCCCCTGCACACAGCCGGCACACTGAACCCCTCACTGCCCTGTCCTCTGATCTCCTTCCCATACTGTATAGTTCACACTGAACCCCTCACTGCCCTGTCCTCTGATCTCCTTCCCATACTGTATAGTTCACACTGAACCCCTCACTGCCCTGTCCCATACTGTATAGTTCACACTGAACCCCTCACTGCCCTGTCCCATACTGTATAGTTCACACTGAACCCCTCACTGCCCTGTCCCATACTGAATAGTTCACACTGAACCCCTCACTGACCTGTCCTCTGATCTCCTTCCCATACTGTATAGTTCACACTGAACCCCTCACTGCCCTGTCCCATACTGTATAGTTCACACTGAACCCCTCACTGCCCTGTCCCATACTGTATAGTTCACACTGAACCCCTCACTGCCCTGTCCCATACTGTATAGTTCACACTGAACCCCTCACTGCCCTGTCCCATACTGTATAGTTCACACTAACCCCTCACTGCCCTGTCCTCTGATCTCACTGCCCTGTCCTCTGATCTCCTTCCCATACTGTATAGTTCACACTGAACCCCTCACTGCCCTGTCCCATAATGTATAGTTCACACTAACCCCTCACTGCCCTGTCCTCTGATCTCCTTCCCATACTGTATAGTTCACACTGAACCCCTCACTGCCCTGTCCCATACGGTATAGTTCACACTGAACCCCTCACTGCCCTGTCCTCTGATCTCCTTCAAATACTGTATAGTTCACACTGAACCCCTCACTGCCCTGTCCCATACTGTATAGTTCACACTAACCCCTCACTGCCCTGTCCTCTGATCTCCTTTCCATACTGTATAGTTCACACTGAACCCCTCACTGCCCTGTCCCATACTGTATAGTTCACACTGAACCCCTCACTGCCCTGTCCTCTGATCTCCTTCCCATACTGTATAGTTCACACTAACCCCTCACTGCCCTGTCCCATACTGTATAGTTCACACTGAACCCCTCACTGCCCTGTCCCATACTGTATAGTTCACACTGAACCCCTCACTGCCCTGTCCCATACTGTATAGTTCACACTGAACCCCTCACTGCCCTGTCCCATACTGTATAGTTCACACTGAACCCCTCACTGCCCTGTCCCATACTGAATAGTTCACACTGAACCCCTCACTGCCCTGTCCTCTGATCTCCTTTCCATACTGTATAGTTCACACTGAACCCCTCACTGCCCTGTCCTCTGATCTCCTTCCCATACTGTATAGTTCACACTAACCCCTCACTGCCCTGTCCCATACTGTATAGTTCACACTGAACCCCTCACTGCCCTGTCCCATACTGTATAGTTCACACTGAACCCCTCACTGCCCTGTCCCATACTGAATAGTTCACACTGAACCCCTCACTGCCCTGTCCTCTGATCTCCTTTCCATACTGTATAGTTCACACTGAACCCCTCACTGCCCTGTCCTCTGATCTCCTTTCCATACTGTATAGTTCTTCAAAGTATTGTCTGGCATTCTATCTTCAACCTGTTATTGGACCCTCCCAGTCATTGTTTTGTCTGTGATGTATCAGGAATCACCCCGGCTGTGACCAATGAGACAGGCCAGTATGCCCGGGTGCCCTCCAGTGAGCTGGGCAGGTGTGTGGGATTGGTGCGGGCAGCTGTCCACAGCACGGCCAAGACCCGGCTCCACAGCCACGGTCAGAGCCAGAGCCACCGTAGGAACCAGAGTCTAGACGGTCGCCGGCGAGAGCTACTGGCCTTCCCCAACGACAGGGCCTGCAGCATCCGCCCTGCCTCTCCAGACACCACCTACAGGTCATCTGAGTTATACAACAGAGAGTGTCTGCCATGGCACCCTGTGACCTATTCCAGAGACGTATCAGTACTACTAACAGTAATGATGGAAATAGTATCAGTACTACTAACAGTAATGATGGAAATAGTATCAGTACTACTAATAGTAATGATGGAAATAGTATCAGTACTACTAACAGTAATGATGGAAATAGTATCAGTACTACTAACAGTAATGATGGAAATAGTATCAGTACTACTAACAGTAATGATGGAAATAGTATCAGTACTACTAACAGTAATGATGGAAATAGTATCAGTACTACTAATAGCAATGATGGAAATAGTATCAGTACTAACTAATAGTAATGATGGAAATAGTATCAGTACTACTAATAGTAATGATGGAAATAGTATCAGTACTACTAATAGTAATGATGGAAATAGTATCAGTACTACTAATAGTAATGATGGAAATAGTATCAGTACTACTAATAGTAATGATGGAAATAGTATCAGTACTACTAATAGTAATGATGGAAATAGTATCAGTACTACTAATAGTAATGATGGAAATAGTATCAGTACTACTAATAGTAATGATGGAAATAGTATCAGTACTACTAATAGTAATGATGGAAATAGTATCAGTACTACTAATAGTAATGATGGAAATAGTATCAGTGCAGTCAGGTTTGCAGGGACCTGCTAACCAGATCAAATCTAATTCTATTGGTCACATAGAATGTTAATGCGAGTGTAGTGAAATGCTTGTGCTTCTAGTTCCGACAGTGCAGTAATATGTAACAAGTATTCTAACAATTCCACAACAACTACCTTATACACACAAATCTAAGTAAAGGGATGGAATAAGAATATGTACATATAAATATATGGATGAGCGATAACCGAGTGTAATAGGGAAGATGCAATAGATGGTATAAGATACAGTATATACATATGAGATGAGTAATGGAAGATATGTAAACATTATTAAAGTGGCATTATTAAAGTGCCCAGATGTCTGGGCAGTCAGTGCAGTTGGTTTACAATTTGCATCCGTGTTCCTGTAAAGTCCTATGTAGCCCCTATGTTCTGTAAAGACCTACGTAGCCCCTATGTTCTGTAAAGTCCTATGTAACCCCTGTGTTCTGTAAAGACCTATGTAACCCCTATGTTCTGTAAAGTCCTATGTAACCCCTATGTTCTCTAATGTCCTATGTAGCCCCTATGTTCTCTAATGCCCCTATGTTCTGTAAAGACCTATATAGCCCATATGTTCTGTAAAGTCCTATGTAGCCCCTATGTTCTGTAAAGTCCTATGTAGCCCCTATGTTCTGTAAAGTCCTATGTAGCCCCTATGTTCTGTAAAGTCCTATGTAACCCCTATGTTCTGTAAAGTCCTATGTAGCCTCTATGTTCTGTAAAGTCCTATGTAGCCCCTATGTTCTGTAAAGTCCTATGTAGCCCCTATGTTCTGTAAAGTCCTATGTAGCCCCTATGTTCTGTAAAGTCCTATGTAGTCCCTATGTTCTCTAATGTCCTATGTAGCCCCTATGTTCTGTAAAGTCCTATATAGCCCCTATGTTCTCTAATGTCCTATGTAGCCCCTATGTTCTGTAAAGTCCTATGTAGCCCCTATGTTCTGTAAAGTCCTATGTAGCCCCTATGTTCTGCCTATGAACTCTTATGAACTGCTTATATCGTCTCCCTCCACCCAGGACCATCTTCACGCGGGTGGAGCGTTACCGCTATGAGGACCCTGACTTTTCCTTCACGGAGGAGGAGGAGCAGCAGAGACAGAGACACAGAGATCACTACCTAGCCTTCATCAGGAGCCTGCGAAAGACACGCTTGCAGAAAACCACTGCGAGGTAGACAGAGTGGGATGTGTGTTCTGTATGTTGTAATCTTGGCACCCACAACCAAAGAGCTACCCAGTAAGCAAAATGACCCTGAAAAGACTTGACATTACATACATTTCAGGTGCTGAAAAGAATAAGAAATAATTAAAGAGCAGCAGTAAATAACAATAGCGGGGCTGTATACAGGGGTACCGGTACAGAGTCAATGTAGAGGCTATATACAGAGGATACCGGTACAGAGTCAATGTGGAGGCTATATACAGGGGGTACTGGTACAGAGTCAATGTGGAGGCTATATACAGAGGGTACCGGTACAGAGTCAATGTGGAGGCTATATACAGGGGGTACCGGTACAGAGTCAATGTGGAGGCTGTATACAGGGGGTACTGGTACAGAGTCAATGTGGAGGCTATATACAGAGGGTACCGGTACAGAGTCAATGTGGAGGCTATATACAGGGGTACCGGTACAGAGTCAATGTGGAGGCTATATACAGAGGGTACCGGTACAGAGTCAATGTGGAGGCTATATACAGGGGGTACCGGTACAGAGTCAATGTGGAGGCTATATACAGAGGGTACTGGTACAGAGTCAATGTGGAGGCTATATACAGGGGGTACCGGTACAGAGTCAATGTGGAGGCTATATACAGGGGGTACTGGTACAGAGTCAATGTGGAGGCTATATACAGGGGGTACCGGTACAGAGTCAATGTGGAGGCTATATACAGAGGGTACTGGTACAGAGTCAATGTGGAGGCTATATACAGGGGGTACCGGTACAGAGTCAATGTGGAGGCTATATACAGGGGGTACTGGTACAGAGTCAATGTGGAGGCTATATACAGGGGTACCGGTACAGAGTCAATGTGGAGGCTATATACAGAGGATACTGGTACAGAGTCAATGTGGAGGCTATATACAGGGGGTACCGGTACAGAGTCAATGTGGAGGCTGTATACAGGGGGTACCGGTACAGAGTCAATGTGGAGGCTGTATACAAGGGGTACTGGTACAGACTCAATGTGGAGGCTGTATACAGGGGGTACCGGTACAGACTCAATGTGGAGGCTATATACAGGGGGTACCGGTACAGAGTCAATGTGGAGGCTATATACAGGGGGTACCGGTACAGACTCAATGTGGAGGCTATATACAGGGGGTACCGGTACAGAGTCAATGTGGAGGCTATATACAGGGGGTACCGGTACAGAGTCAATGTGGAGGCTGTATACAAGGGGTACCGGCACAGACTAAATGTGGAGGCTGTATACAGGGGGTACCGGTACAGACTCAATGTGGAGGCTATATACAGGGGGTACCGGTACAGAGTCAATGTGGAGGCTGTATACAAGGGGTACCGGCACAGGGTCAATGTGGAGGCTGTATACAAGGGGTACCGGCACAGAGTCAATGTGGAGGCTGTATACAGGGGGTACCGGTACAGACTCAATGTGGAGGCTATATACAGGGGGTACCGGCACAGAGTCAATGTGGAGGCTGTATACAAGGGGTACCGGCACAGAGTCAATGTGTGGGGGCACCCGTGTCGAGGTAATTGAGGTAATATGTACATGTAGGTAGAGTTATTAAAGTGCCTATGCATAGATAATAACAGAGAGTAGCAGCAGCGTAGAAGAGGTGATGCAACCACTCAGGATGCTCTCAATGGTGCAGCTGTAAAACCTTTTGAGGATCTGAGGACCCATGTCAAATCTTTTCAGTCTCCTTAGGGGGAATGGGTTTTGTCGTGCCCTCTTCACGACTGTCTTGGTGTGTTTGGACCATGTTAGTTTGTTGGTGATGTGGACGCCAAGGAACTTGAAGCTCTCAACCTGTTCCACTAAAGCCCTGTCAATGAGAATGGGGGTGTGCCCGGTCCTCCTTTTCCTGTAGTCCACAATCATCTCCTTTGTCTTGATCACGTTGAGGGAGAGGTTGTTGTCCTGGTACCACACTGCCAGGTCTCTGACCTCCTCCCTATAGGCTGTCTCATCGTTGTCGGTGATCAGGCCTATCACTGTTGTGTAAATCAGCAAACTCATTGATGGTGTTGGAGTCGTGCCTGGCCGTGCAGTCATGAGTGAACAGTGAGTACAGCAAGGGACTGAGCACGCATCCCAGAGGGGCCCCTGTGTTGAGGATCAGCGTGGCGGATGTGTTGTTACCTACCCTTACCACCTGGGGCGGCCTGTCAGGAAGTCCAGGATCCAGTTGCAGAGGGAGGTGTTTAGTCCCAGGGTCCTTAGCTTAGTGATGAGCTTTGAGGGCACTATGATGTTGAACGCTGAGCTGTAGTCAATGAACAGCATTTTCACATAGGTGTTCCTTTTGTCCAGGTGTGAAAGGGCAGTGTGGAGTGCAATAGAGATTGCATCATCTGTGGATCTGTTGGTGCGGTATGCAAAGTGGAGTGGGTCTAGGTGTTGATGTGAGCCATGACCAGCCTTTCAAAGCATTTCACGCCGGACGGCAAAGAAACACCTTATATTCTGACGTTGAAAATGCGTATTTTCTGGATGTTGAAAATGTGTAATTTACAGACTTTGAAAATATGTGCATGTATTTTTCAGTCATTGATTCTATGGACAAATTTCTGCACATTATCAATGAAGTAAGCATGACTGTATATCACAATAACATAGGAATTAGGAACCAACTGAAGATTGTTATTTATTAATGCTCCCATCAGTCACATTCACTTATGTTAGATTTTTCAAAAGCTTTAAAACTGGCATCAATGATGTTCAAAATAGTCTAACATACTGAATGAACTAACAGGCCACTTCAACTACAATAACATTCTCAGTAACGGTTACACATTTTCTTTATGTTCTTGCTATGACTGTGATATGCTGTCCTTTATCTACCTTGATTGAATGCACTGACTGCCAGTCACTCTGGATAAGAGCGTCTGCTGAATGACCAAAATGTAAATGTTGAAAGCAAACACTTGCAAAGAATGCTGGGTATTATTCAAATGAGCAGAGCGCGCCTCCTCACCAGCTTCGCCCAGTCACGTGACGGGCCATACCCCAGTGCAACCTGGCCAGTTTAATAAAATCCCCTCAATATGTGCTGTAGGCTGACAACAAGGCGGTATCTGACGATGTTTTCCATATGTATGCTCAGGCTGCTTGGTGAGGTGGAGGACAACATAGACATTGGGCTCCGGCCTGCTGCAGGACTCCTCACCCCCCAGCTCTCTCTGAGGGACCTGGAGTCCAATCACAGCCAGGAGGGGCATAGCGTCGACCAGGGACATAGCCAGCTATTGACCACCTGTATGCTGGCTGCCATGGAGACCAGGTCCAGATTCAGACAGGTATGGCAGGTAAAGCAGGGTGTTTAAAGTCTCTGGTAAACCATTTTTCATGGGTCCTTTTATCCTTTTTATTGTCCCTTTATCATTCTGTATCTGGTGTTTCCTGACTGTCTGCAATCCCCTCCCTTTATCATTCTGTATCTGGTGTTTCCTGACTGACTGTCTGCAATCCCCTCCCTTTATCATTCTGTATCTGGTGTTTCCTGACTGTCTGCAATCCCCTCCCTTTATCATTCTGTATCTGGTGTTTCCTGACTGTCTGCAATCCCCCCCCTTTATCATTCTGTATCTGGTGTTTCCTGACTGACTGTCTGCAATCCCCTCCCTTTATCATTCTGTATCTGGTGTTTCCTGACTGTCTGCAATCCCCTCCCTTTATCATTCTGTATCTGGTGTTTCCTGACTGTCTGCAATCCCCCCCCTTTATCATTCTGTATCTGGTGTTTCCTGACTGTCTGCAATCCCCTCCCTTTATCATTCTGTATCTGGTGTTTCCTGACTGACTGTCTGCAATCCCTCCCTTTATCATTCTGTATCTGGTGTTTCCTGACTGTCTGCAATCCCCTCCCTTTATCATTCTGTACCTGGTGTTTCCTGACTGTCTGCAATCCCCTCCCTTTATCATTCTGTACCTGGTGTTTCCTGACTGACTGTCTGCAATCCCCTCCCTTTATCATTCTGTATCTGGTGTTTCCTGACTGTCTGCAATCCCCTCCCTTTATCATTCTGTATCTGGTGTTTCCTGACTGACTGTCTGCAATCCCCTCCCTTTATCATTCTGTATCTGGTGTTTCCTGACTGTCTGCAATCCCCTCCCCTTTATCATTCTGTATCTGGTGTTTCCTGACTGACTGTCTGCAATCCCCTCCCCTTTATCATTCTGTATCTGGTGTTTCCTGACTGTCTGCAATCCCCTCCCTTTATCATTCTGTACCTGGTGTTTCCTGACTGTCTGCAATGCCCTCCCTTTATCATTCTGTATCTGGTGTTTCCTGACTGTCTGCCATCCCCTCCCTTTATCATTCTGTATCTGGTGTTTCCTGACTGTCTGCAATCCCCTCCCTTTATCATTCTGTATCTGGTGTTTCCTGACTGACTGTCTGCAATCCCCTCCCTTTATCATTCTGTATCTGGTGTTTCCTGACTGTCTGCAATCCCCTCCCTTTATCATTCTGTATCTGGTGTTTCCTGTCTGTCTGTCTGCAATCCCCTCCCCTTTATCATTCTGTATCTGGTGTTTCCTGACTGTCTGCAATCCCCTCCCTTTATCATTCTGTATCTGGTGTTTCCTGACTGTCTGCAATCCCCTCCCTTTATCATTCTGTATCTGGTGTTTCCTGACTGACTGTCTGCAATCCCCTCCCTTTATCATTCTGTATCTGGTGTTTCCTGACTGTCTGCAATCCCCTCCCTTTATCATTCTGTATCTGGTGTTTCTGGTGTTTACTGACTGACTGTCTGCAATCCCCTCCCTTTATCATTCTGTATCTGGTGTTTCCTGACTGACTGTCTGCAATCCCCTCCCTTTATCATTCTGTATCTGGTGTTTCCTGACTGTCTGCAATCCCCTCCCTTTATCATTCTGTATCTGGTGTTTCCTGACTGACTGTCTGCAATCCCCTCCCTTTATCATTCTGTATCTAGTGTTTCCTAACTGTCTGCAATCCCCTCCCTTTATCATTCTGTATCTGGTGTTTCCTGACTGTCTGCAATCCCCCCCTTTATCATTCTGTATCTGGTGTTTCCTGACTGTCTGCCATCCCCTCCTTTTATCATTCTGTATCTGGTGTTTCCTGACTGTCTGCAATCCCCTCCCTTTATCATTCTGTATCTGGTGTTTCCTGACTGACTGTCTGCAATCCCCTCCCTTTATCATTCTGTATCTGGTGTTTCCTGACTGACTGTCTGCAATCCCCTCCCTTTATCATTCTGTATCTGGTGTTTCCTGACTGACTGTATGGAATTCCTCTGTCTCTATCATTCTGTATCTGACTGTATGGAATTCCTCTGTCTCTATCATTCTGTATCTGACTGTATGGAATTCCTCTGTCTCTATCATTCTGTATCTGACTGTATGGAATTCCTCTGTCTCTATCATTCTGTATCTGACTGTATGGAATTCCTCTGTCTCTATCATTCTGTATCTGACTGTATGGAATTCCTCTGTCTCGATCATTCTTTAACCCTCTGCTGTCCAGGTGACAGAGGGCATCAATGCACTACCCTCCACCAACCAGGAGGTGGCAGACTGCAGTCGCACCCTGACAGTTCAGCAGCTCCACCAAGTAGTCATAGGTGAAACGCATGCAGTCTTTGTTTGCATTAGGAATCTTAAGCCCTCTTGTCCCTCCCATGGCTGATGAAGAGAATATTCACAAAAGTAGCATTTTAAAGATGTGAATCAGAGTTTGGTTTCCCCTCCTCCTTCCAGGCCCGTCCTTAATAGATTTTGGTGAGGTGTGTGTGGCCTCAGTGTGTGTGAGGAACCTGGACCTGGTGAACAACCTGCAGGTGTATGTGTGGGTGCAGCTGGAGTTAGACTGCTGTCCTGAGCTGCAGCGCTCCAGCCCCCTGTCCCACGTCCTGCCTCCCCTCTCCAGAGCCACCCTGCCCCTCGTCT